>NW_025423873.1:600000-818616 GCF_020740605.2 Lemur catta | reverse complement strand
TAACCCTAACCCTAACCCTAACACTATCCTAGGGCGGATGCTAACCCTAACCCTAACCCTAACACTATCCTAGGGCTGATGCTAACCCTAACACTAACACTATCCTAGGGCTGATGCTAACCGTATCCCTAACCCTAACACTATCCTAGGGCTGATTCTAACCCTAACCCTAATACTATCCTAAGGCTGATGCTAACCCTAACCATAACCGTAACACTATCCTAGGGCTGACGCTAACCCTAACACTTACCCTAACACTATCCTAGGGCTGATGCTAACCCTAAACCTAACACTATCCTAGGCCTGATGCTAACCCTAACCCTAACACTTACACTATCCTAGGGCTGATGCTAACACTAACCATAACCCTAACACTATCCTAGGGCTGATGTTAACCCTAACCCTAACCCAAACACTATCCTAGGGTTGATGCTAACCCTAACCCTAACACTATCCTAGGCCTGATGCTAACCCTAACCCTTACCCTAACCCTTACCCTAACACTATCCTATGGCTGATGCTAAACCTAACCATAACCCTAACACTATCCTAGGGCTGATGCTAACCCTAACCCTAACACTATCCTAGGGCTGATGCTAACCCTAACCCTAACCCAAACACTATCCTAGGGCTGATGCTAACCCTAACCCTAACACTCTCCTAGGCCTGATGCTAACCCTAACACTAACAGTATCCTAGGGCTGATGCTAACCCTAACCCTAACCCAAACACTATCCTAGGGTTGATGCTAACCCTAACCCTAACACTCTCCTAGGGCTGATGCTAACCCTAACCCTAACCCTAACACTATCCTAGGGCTGATGCTAACCCTAACCCTAACACTATCCTAGGGCTGATGCTAACCCTAACGCTAACCCTAGCACTATCCTTGAACTGATGCTAACCCTAACCCTAACCCTAACACTGTCCTAGGCCTGATGATAACCCTAACCCTAACCCTAACACTATCCTAGGGTTTATGTTAACCCTAACCCTAACACTATCCTAGGGCTGATGCTAACCCTAACCCTAACCTTAACACTATCCTAGGGCGGATGCTAACCCTAACCCTAACCCTAACACTCTTCTAGTGTTGATGCTAACCCTAAGCCTAACACTATCCTAGGCCTGATGCTAACCCTAACCCTAACACTATCCTAGGGCTGATGCTAACCCTAACCCTAACACTAACACTATCCTAGGCCTGATGCTAACCCTATCCCTAACCCTAACACTCTCCTAGGGCTGAGGCTAACCCTAACCCTAACACTATCCTAGGGCTGATGCTAACCCAAACCCTAACCCTAACACTATCCTAGGGCTGATGCTAACCCTAACACTAACACTATCCTAGGGCTGATGCTAACCCTAACCCTACCCCTAACACTATCCTAGGGCTGATGCTAACCCTAACGCTAACCCTAACACTATCCTTGAACTGATGCTAACCCTAACCCTAACCCTAACACTATCCTAGGCCTGATGATAACCCTAACCCTAACCCTAACACTATCCTAGGGTTTATGTTAACCCTAACCCTAACACTATCCTAGGGCTGATGCTAACCCTAACCCTAACCCTAACACTATCCTAGGGCGGGTGCTAACACTAACCCTAACCCTAACACTATCCTAGGGCTGATGCTAACCCTAACACTAACACTATCCTAGTGCTGATGCTAACCCTAACCCTAACCCTAACACTATCCTAGGGCTGATGCTAACCCTAACCCTAACACTATCCTAGGCCTGATGCTAACCCTAACCCTAACACTAACACTATCTTAGGGCTGATGCTAACCCTAACCCTAACACTAACATCAGGCCTATCCTAGGCCTGATGCTAACCCTATCCCTAACCCTAACAGTATCCTAGGGCTGATTCTAACCCTAACCCTAATACTATCCTAGGGCTGATGCTAACCCTAACCCTAACCATAACACTATCCTAGGGCTGACGCTAACCCTAACCCTCACCCTAACACTATCCTAGGGCTGATGCTAACCCTAACTCTAAGACTATCCTAGGGCTGATTCTAACCCTAACCCTAACCCAAACACTATCCTAGAGCTGATGTTAACCTTAACAGTAACACTATCCTAGGGCTGATGCTAACCCTAACCCTAACCCTAACACTCTTCTAGGGCTGATGCTAACCCTAACCCTAACACTATCCTAGGCCTGATGCTAACCCTAACCCTAACACTATCCTAGGTCTGATGCTAACACTAACCCTAACCCTAACACTATCCTAGGCCTGATGCTAACCCTATCCCTAACCCTAACACTCTCCTAGGGCTGAGGCTAACCCTAACCCTAACACTATCCTGGGGCTGATGGTAACCCTAACCCTAACTCTAACACTATCCTAGGGCTGATGCTAACCCTAACCCTAACAATATCCTAGGCCTGATGATATCCCTAACCCTAAACCTAACACTATCCTAAGGCTGATGCTAACCCTAACCCTAACCCTAACACTATCCTAGGGCTGATTCTAACCGTAACCCTAACACTATCCTAGGCCTGATGCTAACCCTAACACTTACCATAACATTATCCTAGGGCTGATGCTAAACCTAACCATAACCCTAACACTATCCTAGGGCTGATGCTAACCCTAACCCTAACACTATCCTAGGCCTGATGCTAACCCTAACCCTAACATTACCCTAGGGCTGATGCTAACCCTAACCCTAACCCTAACACTATCCTAGGCCTGATGCTAACACTATCCCTAACCCTAACACTCTCCTAGGGCTGAGGCTAACCCTAACCCTAACACTATCCTAGGGCTGATGCTAACCCTATCCCTAACCCAAACACTATCCTAGGGTTGATGCTAACCCTAACGCTAACACTATCCTAGGGCTGATGCTAACCCTAACCCTAACCCTAACACTATCCTAGGGCTGATGCTAACCCTAACCCTAATACTATCCTAAGGCTGATGCTAACCCTAACCATAACCTTAACACTATCCTGGGGCTGACGCTAACCCTAACCGTCACCCTAACACTATCCTAGGGCTGATGCTAACCCTAACCCTAACACTATCCTAGGCCTGATGCTAACCCTAACCCTAACACTTACACTATCCTAGGGCTGATGCTAACCCTAACCATAACCCTAACACTATCCTAGGGCTGATGTTAACCCTAACCCTAACCCAAACACTATCCTAGGGTTGATGCTAACCCTAACCCTAACACTCTCCTAGGCCTGATGCTAACCCTAACACTAACAGTATCCTAGGGCTGATGCTAACCCTAACCCTAACCCAAACACTATCCTAGGGTTGATGCTAACCCTAACCCTAACACTCTCCTAGGGCTGATGCTAACCCTAACCCTAACCCTAACACTATCCTAGGGCTGATGCTAACCCTAACCCTAACACTATCCTAGGGCTGATGCTAACCCTAACGCTAACCCTAGCACTATCCTTGAACTGATGCTAACCCTAACCCTAACCCTAACACTGTCCTAGGCCTGATGATAACCCTAACCCTAACCCTAACACTATCCTAGGGTTTATGTTAACCCTAACCCTAACACTATCCTAGGGCTGATGCTAACCCTAACCCTAACCTTAACACTATCCTAGGGCGGATGCTAACCCTAACCCTAACCCTAACACTCTTCTAGTGTTGATGCTAACCCTAAGCCTAACACTATCCTAGGCCTGATGCTAACCCTAACCCTAACACTATCCTAGGGCTGATGCTAACCCTAACCCTAACACTAACACTATCCTAGGCCTGATGCTAACCCTATCCCTAACCCTAACACTCTCCTAGGGCTGAGGCTAACCCTAACCCTAACACTATCCTAGGGCTGATGCTAACCCAAACCCTAACCCTAACACTATCCTAGGGCTGATGCTAACCCTAACACTAACACTATCCTAGGGCTGATGCTAACCCTAACCCTACCCCTAACACTATCCTAGGGCTGATGCTAACCCTAACGCTAACCCTAACACTATCCTTGAACTGATGCTAACCCTAACCCTAACCCTAACACTATCCTAGGCCTGATGATAACCCTAACCCTAACCCTAACACTATCCTAGGGTTTATGTTAACCCTAACCCTAACACTATCCTAGGGCTGATGCTAACCCTAACCCTAACCCTAACACTATCCTAGGGCGGGTGCTAACACTAACCCTAACCCTAACACTATCCTAGGGCTGATGCTAACCCTAACACTAACACTATCCTAGTGCTGATGCTAACCCTAACCCTAACCCTAACACTATCCTAGGGCTGATGCTAACCCTAACCCTAACACTATCCTAGGCCTGATGCTAACCCTAACCCTAACACTAACACTATCTTAGGGCTGATGCTAACCCTAACCCTAACACTAACATCAGGCCTATCCTAGGCCTGATGCTAACCCTATCCCTAACCCTAACAGTATCCTAGGGCTGATTCTAACCCTAACCCTAATACTATCCTAGGGCTGATGCTAACCCTAACCCTAACCATAACACTATCCTAGGGCTGACGCTAACCCTAACCCTCACCCTAACACTATCCTAGGGCTGATGCTAACCCTAACTCTAAGACTATCCTAGGGCTGATTCTAACCCTAACCCTAACCCAAACACTATCCTAGAGCTGATGTTAACCTTAACAGTAACACTATCCTAGGGCTGATGCTAACCCTAACCCTAACCCTAACACTCTTCTAGGGCTGATGCTAACCCTAACCCTAACACTATCCTAGGCCTGATGCTAACCCTAACCCTAACACTATCCTAGGTCTGATGCTAACACTAACCCTAACCCTAACACTATCCTAGGCCTGATGCTAACCCTATCCCTAACCCTAACACGCTCCTAGGGCTGAGGCTAACCCTAACCCTAACACTATCCTGGGGCTGATGGTAACCCTAACCCTAACTCTAACACTATCCTAGGGCTGATGCTAACCCTAACCCTAACAATATCCTAGGCCTGATGATATCCCTAACCCTAAACCTAACACTATCCTAAGGCTGATGCTAACCCTAACCCTAACCCTAACACTATCCTAGGGCTGATTCTAACCGTAACCCTAACACTATCCTAGGCCTGATGCTAACCCTAACACTTACCATAACATTATCCTAGGGCTGATGCTAAACCTAACCATAACCCTAACACTATCCTAGGGCTGATGCTAACCCTAACCCTAACACTATCCTAGGCCTGATGCTAACCCTAACCCTAACATTACCCTAGGGCTGATGCTAACCCTAACCCTAACCCTAACACTATCCTAGGCCTGATGCTAACACTATCCCTAACCCTAACACTCTCCTAGGGCTGAGGCTAACCCTAACCCTAACACTATCCTAGGGCTGATGCTAACCCTATCCCTAACCCAAACACTATCCTAGGGTTGATGCTAACCCTAACGCTAACACTATCCTAGGGCTGATGCTAACCCTAACCCTAACCCTAACACTATCCTAGGGCTGATGCTAACCCTAACCCTAATACTATCCTAAGGCTGATGCTAACCCTAACCATAACCTTAACACTATCCTGGGGCTGACGCTAACCCTAACCGTCACCCTAACACTATCCTAGGGCTGATGCTAACCCTAACCCTAACACTATCCTAGGCCTGATGCTAACCCTAACCCTAACACTTACACTATCCTAGGGCTGATGCTAACCCTAACCATAACCCTAACACTATCCTAGGGCTGATGTTAACCCTAACCCTAACCCAAACACTATCCTAGGGTTGATGCTAACCCTAACCCTAACACTATCCTAGGCCTGATGCTAACCCTAACCCTTACCCTAACACTATCCTAGGGCTGATGCTAAACCTAACCATAACCCTAACGCTATCTTAGGGCTGATGCTAACCCTAACCCTAACACTATCCTAGGGCTGATGCTAACCCTAACCCTAACCCAAACACTATCCTAGGGCTGATGCTAACCCTAACCCTAACACTCTCCTAGGCCTGATGCTAACCCTAACCCTAACACTATCCTAGGTCTGATGCTAACCCTAACCCTAACCCAAACACTATCCTAGGGTTGATGCTAACCCTAACCCTAACACTATCCTAGGGCTGATGCTAACCCTAACCCTAACCCTAACACTATCCTAGGGCTGATGCTAACCCTAACCCTAACACTATCCTAGGGCTGATGCTAACCCTAACGCTAACCCTAGCACTATCCTTGAACTGATGCTAACCCTAACCCTAACCCTAACACTGTCCTAGGCCTGATGATAACCCTAACCCTAACCCTAACACTATCCTAGGGTTTATGTTAACCCTAACCCTAACACTATACTAGGGCTGATGCTAACCCTAACCCTAACCCTAACACTATCCTAGGGCGGATGCTAACCTTAACCCTAACCCTAACACTCTTCTAGTGCTGATGCTAACCCTAAGCCTAACACTATCCTAGGCCTGATGCTAACCCTAACCCTAACACTATCCTAGGGCTGATGCTAACCCTAACCCTAACACTAACATTATCCTAGGCCTGATGCTAACCCTATCCCTAACCCTAACACTCTCCTAGGGCTAAGGCTAACCCTAACCCTAACACTATCCTAGGGATGATGCTAACCCAAACCCTAACCCTAACACTATCCTAGGGCTGATGCTAACCCTAACCCTAACTCTAACACTATCCTAGGGCTGAGGCTAACCCTAACCCTAACACTATCCTACGGCTGATGCTAACCATAACCCTAACCCTAACACTATCCTAAGGCTGATGCTAACCCTAACACTAACACTATCCTAGGCCTGGTGCTAACCCTAACCCTAACCCTAACACTATTCTAGGGCTGATGCTAACCCTAACCCTAATAATATCCTAGGGCTGATGCTAACCCTAACCCTAACCCTAACACTATCCTAGGGCTGATGCTAACCCTAACCCTAACCCTAACACTATCCTAGGGCTGATGCTAACCTTAACCCTAACACTTACACTATCCTAGGGCTGATGCTAACCCTAACCCTAACCCTAACACTATCCTAGGGGTGATGTTAACCCTAACCCTAACACTATCCTAGGGCTGATGCTAACCCTAACCCTAACAATATCCTAGGCCTGATGATATCCATAACCCTAAACCTAACACTATCCTAGGGCTGATGCTAACCCTAACCCTAACCCTAACACTATCCTAGGGCTGATTCTAACCGTAACCCTAACACTATCCTAGGCCTTATGCTAACCCTAACCCTTACCCTAACACTATCCTAGGGCTGATGCTAAACCTAACCATAACCCTAACACTATCCTAGGGCTGATGCTAACCCTAACCCTAACCCTAACACTGTCCCAGGACTGATGCTAACCCTAACCCTAACACTCTCCTAGGCCTGATGCTAACCCTAAACCTAACAATATCCTAGGGCTGATGCTAACCCTAAACGTAACCCAAACACTATCCTAGGGTTGATGCTAACCCTAACCCTAACACTATCCTAGGGCTGATGCTAAACCTTACCCTAACCCTAACACTATCCGAGGGCTGATGCTAACCCTAACCCTAACACTATCCTAGGGCTGATGCTAACCCTAACGCTAACCCTAACAATATCCTTGAACTGATGCTAACCCTAACCCTAAACCTAACACTATCCTAGGCCTGATGATAACCCTAACTCTAACCCTAACACTATCCTAGGGTTTATGTTAACCCTAACCCTAACACTATCCTAGGGCTGATGCTAACCCTAACCCTAACCCTAACACTATCCTAGGGCGGATGCTAACCCTAACCCTAACCATAACACTATCCTAGGGCTGATGCTAATCCTAACACTAACACTATCCTAGGGCTGATGCTAACCCTAACCCTAACCCTAACACTATCCTAGGGCTGATGCTAACCCTAACCCTAACACTATCCTAGGCCTGATGCTAACCCTAACCCTAACCCTAACACTATTTTAGTTCTGATGCTAACCCTAACCCTAACACTAACACTATCCTAGGCCTGATGCTAACCCTATCCCTAACCCTAACACTATCCTAGGGCTGATTCTAACCCTAACCCTAATACTATCCTAGGGCTGATGCTAACCCTAACCCTAACCGTAACACTATCCTAGGGCTGATGCTAACCCTAACCCTCACCCTAACACTATCCTAGGGCTGATGCTAACCCTAACCCTAACACTACCCTAGGCCTGATGCTAACCCTAACCCTAACACTTACACTATCCTAGGGCTGATGCTAACCCTAACCCTAACACAAACACTATCCTAGGGCTGATGTGAACCCTAACCCTAACACTATCCTAGGGCTGATGCTAACCCTAAACCTAACCCTAACACACTTCTAGTGCTGATGCTAACCCTAAGCCTAACACTATCCTAGGGCTGATGCTAACCCTAACCCTAACACTATCCTAGGGCTGATGGGAACCCTAACCCTAACCCTAACACTATCCTAGGCCTGATGCTAACCCTATCCCTAACCCTAACACTCTCCTAGGGCTGATGCTAACCCTAACCCTAACCCTAACACTATCCTAGGGCTGATGCTAACCCTAACCCTAACAATATCCTAGGCCTGATGATATCTATAACCCTAAACCTAACACTATCCTAGGGCTGATGCTAACCCTAACCCTAACCCTAACACTATCCTAGGGCTGATTCTTACCATAACCCTAACACTATCCTAGGCCTGATGCTAACCCTAAGCCTTACCCTAACACTATCCTAGGGCTGATGCTAAACCTAACCATAACCCTAACACTATCCTAGGGCTGATGCTAACCCTAAACCCACCCCTAACACTATCCTAGGGCTGATGCTAACCCTAACCCTAACACTCTCCTAGGCCTGATGCTAACCCTAACCATAACACTATCCTAGGGCTGATGCTAACCCTAACCCTAACCCTAACACTATCCTAGGGCTGATGCTAACCCTAACCCTAACACTATCCTAGGGCTGATGCTAACCCTAACGCTAACCCTAACACTATCCTTGAACTGATGGAACCCTAACCCTAACCCTAACACTATCCTAGGCCTGATGATAACCCTAACCCTAACCCTAACACTATCCTAGGGTTTATGTTAACCCTAACCCTAACACTATCCTAGGGCTGATGCTAACCCTAACCCTAACCCTAACACTATCCGAGGGCTGATGCTAACCCTAACCCTAACCCTAACACTAATCTAGGGCTGATGCTAACCCTAACACTAACACTATCCTAGGGCTGATGCTAACCCTAACCCTAACCCTAACACTATCCTAGGGCTGATGCTAACCCTAACCCTAACACTATCCTAGGCCTGATGCTAACCCTAACCCTAACCCTAACACTATCTTAGTTCTGATGCTAACCCTAACCCTAACACTAACACTATCCTAGGCCTGATGCTAACCCTAACCCTAACCCTAATACTATCCTAGAGCTGATGCTAAACCTAACCCTAACACTATCCTAGGGCTGATTCTAACCCTAACCCTAACCCTAACAGTATCCTAGGGCTGATGCTAACCCTAACCCTAACACTATCCAAGGGATGATGCTAACCCTAACCCTAACCCTAACACTATCCTAGGGCTGATGCTAACCCTAACACTAACACTATCCTAGGGCTGATGCTAACCCAAACCCTAACTCTAACACTATCCTAGGGCTGAGGCTAACCCTAACCCTAACACTGTCCTACGGCTGATGCTAACCATATCCCTAACCCGAACACTATCCTAAGGCTGATGCTAACCCTAACACTAACACTACCCTAGGCCTGGTGCTAACCCTAACCCTAACCCTAACACTATTCTAGGACTGATGCTAAAACTAACCCTAATAATATCCTAGGGCTGATGCTAACCCTAACCCTAACCCTAACACTATCCTAGGGCTGATGCTAACCCTAACCCTAACCCTAACACTATCCTAGGGCTGATGCTAACCCTAACCCTAACCCTAACACTATCCTAGGGCTGATGCTATCCCTAACCCTAACAATATCCTAGGCCTGATGATATCCATAACCCTAAACCTAACACTATCCTAGGGCTGATGCTAACCCTAACCCTAACCATAACACTATCCTAGGGCTGATTCTAACCTTAACCCTAACACTATCCTAGGCCTGATGCTAACCCTAACCCTTACCCTAACACTATCCTAGGGCTGATGCTAAACCTAACCATAACCCTAAAACTATCCTAGGGCTGATGCTAACCCTAACCCTAACCCTAACACTATCCTAGGGCTGATGCTAACCCTAACCCTAACACTCTCCTAGGCCTGATGTTAACCCTAACCCTAACACTATCCTAGGGCTGATGCTAACCCTAACCCTAACCCAAACACTATCCTAGGGTTGATGCTAACCCTAACCCTAACACTATCCTAGGGCTGATGCTAACCCTAACCCTAACCCTAACACTATCCTAGGGCTCATGCTAACCCTATCCCTAACACTATCCTAGGGCTGATGCTAACCCTAACGCTAACCCTAACACTATCCTTGAACTGATGCTAACCCTAACCCTAACCCTAACACTATCCTAGGCCTGATGATAACCCTAACCCTAACCCTAACACTACCCTAGGGTTTATGTTAACCCTAACCCTAACACTATCCTAGGGCTGATGCTAACCCTAACCCTAACCCTAACACTATCCTAGGGCGGATGCTAACCCTAACCCTAACCCTAACACAATCCTAGGGCTGATGCTAACCCTAACACTAACACTATCCTAGGGCTGATGCTAACCCTAACCCTAACCCTAACACTATCCTAGGGCTGATTCTAACCGTAACCCTAACACTATCCTAGGCCTGATGCTAACCCTAACCCTTACCCTAACACTATCCTAGGGCTGATGCTAAACCTAACCATAACCCTAACGCTACCCTAGGGCTGATGCTAACCCTAACCCTAACCCTAACACTATCCTAGGGCTGATGCTAACCCTAACCCTAACCCTAACACTATCCTAGAGCTGATGCTAACGCTAACCCTAACCCTAACCCTAACCCTAATGCTATCCTAGTGCTGATGCTAACCCTAACCCTAACCCTAACACTATCCTAGGGCTGATGCTAACCCTAACCCTAACCCTAACACTATCCTAGGGCTGATGCTAACCCTAAACCTAACTCGAACACTATCCTAGGGCTGAGGCTATCCCTAACCCTAACACTATCCTAGGGCTGATGCTAACCCTAACCCTAACACTATCCTAGGGCTGATTCTAACCCTAACCCTAACCCTAACACTATCCTAAGGCTGATGCTAACCCTAACACTAACACTATCCTAGGCCTGGTGCTAACCCTAACCCTAACCCTAACACTATCCTAGGGCTGATGCTAACCCTAAAACTAAGAATATCCTAGGGCTGATGCTAACCCTAACCCTAACCCTAACACTATCCTAGGCCTGATGCTAACCCTAACCCTTACCCTAACACTATCCTAGGGCTGATGCTAAACCTAACCATAACCATAACACTATCCTAGGGCTGATGCTAACCCTAACCCTAACCCTAGCACTATCCTAGGGCTGATGCTAACCCTAACCCTAACACTCTCCTAGGCCTGATGCTAACCCTAACCCTAACACTATCCTAGGGCTGATGCTAACCCTAACCCTAACCCAAACACTATCCTAGGGTTGATGCTAACCCTAACCCTAACACTATCCTAGGGCTGATGCTAACCCTAACCCTAACCCTAACACTATCCTAGGGCTGATGCTAACCCTAACCCTAACACTATCCTAGGGCTGATGCTAACCCTAACGCTAACCCTAACACTATCCTTGAACTGATGGTAACCCTAACCCTAACCCTAACACTATCCTAGGCCTGATGATAACCCTAAGCCTAACCCTAACACTATCCTAGGGTTTATGTTAACCCTAACCCTAACACTATCCTAGGGCGGATGCTAACCCTAACCCTATCCCTAACACAATCCTAGGGCTGATGCTAACCCTAACACTAACCCTATCCTAGGGCTGATGCTAACACTAACCCTAACCCTAACACTATCCTAGGGCTGATGCTAACCCTAACCCTAACATTATCCTAGGCCTGATGCTAACCATAACCCTAACCCTAACACTATCTTAGTTCTGATGCTAACCCTAACCCTAACACTAACACTATCCTAGGCCTGATGCTAACCCTATCCCTATCCCTAACACTATCCAGGGCTAATTCTAACCCTAACCCTAATACTATCCTAGGGCTGATGCTAACCCTAACCCTAACCGTAACACTATCCTAGGGCTGACGCTAACCCTAACCCTCACCCTAACACTATCCTAGGGCTGATGCTAACCCTAACCCTAACACTATCCTAGGCCTGATGCTAACCCTAACCCTAACACTTACACTATCCTAGGGCTGATGCTAACCCTAACCCTAACCCTAACACTATCCTAGGGCTGATGTTAACCCTAACCTAACACTATCCTAGGGCTGATGCTACCCCTAACCATAACCCTAACACTCTTCTAGGGCTGATGCTAACACTATCCCTAACCCTAACACTCTCCTAGGGCTGAGGCTAACCCTAACCCTAACACTAACACTATCCTAGGGCTGATGCTAACCCTAACCCTAACACTATCCTAGGCCTGATGCTAACCCTATCCCTAACACTATCCTAGGGCTGATGCTAACCCTAACCCTAACCCTAACACTATCCTAGGCCTGATGCTAACACTATCCCTAACCCTAACACTCTCCTAGGGCTGAGGCTAACCCTAACCCTAACACTATCCTAGGGCTGATGCTAACCCTAACTCTAACCCAAACACTATCCTATGGTTGATGCTAACCCTAACGCTAACACTATCCTAGGGCTGATGCTAACCCTAACCCTAACCCTAACACTATCCTAGGGCTGATGCTAATCCTAATCCTAACACTATCCTAGGCCTGATGCTAACCCTAACCCTAACCCTCACACTATCCTAGGGCTGATGCTAACCCTAACCGTAACCCTAACACTATCCTAGCGCTGATGGTAACCATAACCCTAACCCTAACCCTAACCCTAATACTATCCTAGGACTGATGCTAACCCTAACCCTAACCCTAACACTATCCTAGGGCTGATGCTTACCCTAACACTAACACTCTCCTAGGGCTGATGCTAACCCAAACCCTAACCCTAACACTATCCTAGGGCTGATGCTAACCCTAACCCTAACTCTAACACTATCCTAGGGCTAAGGCTAACCCTAACCCTAACACTATCCTACGGCTGATGCTAACCATAACCCTAACCCTAACACTATCCTAAGGCTGATGCTAACCCTAACACTAACACTATCCTAGGCCTGGTGCTAACCCTAACCCTAACCCTAACACTATTCTAGGGCTGATGCTAACCCTAACCCTAATAATATCCTAGGGCTGATCCTAACCCTAACACTATCCTAGGGCTGATGCTAACGATAACCCTAACCCTAACACTATCCTAGGGCTGATGCTAACCCTAACCCTAACCCTAACACTATCCTAGGGCTGATGCTAACCCTAACCCTAACAATATCCTAGGCCTGATGATATCCATAACCCTAAACCTAACACTATCGTAGGCCTGGTGCTAACCCTAACCCTAACCCTAACACTATCCTAGGGCTGATGCTAACCCTAACCCTAACTCGAACACTATCCTAGGACTGAGGCTAACCCTAACCCTAACACTATCCTACGGCTGATGCTAACCCTAACCCTAACCCTAACACTATCCTAAGGGTGATGCTAACCCTAACACTAACACTATCCTAGGCCTGGTGCTAACCCTAACCCTAACCCTAACACTATCCTAGGGCTGATGCTAACCCTAACCCTAACCCTAACACTATCCTGGGGCTGATGGTAACCCTAACCCTAACTCTAACACTATCCTAGGGCTGATGCTAACCCTAACCCTAACAATATCCTAGGCCTGATGATATCCCTAACCCTAAACCTAACGCTATCCTAAGGCTGATGCTACCCCTAACCCTAACCCTAACACTATCCTACGGCTGATTCTAACCGTAACCCTAACACTATCCTAGGCCTGATGCTAACCCTAACACTTACCCTAACATTATCCTAGGGCTGATGCTAAACCTAACCATAACCCTAACACTATCCTAGGGCTGATGCTAACCCTAACCCTAACACTAACACTATCCTAGGGTTGATGCTAACCCTAACGCTAACACTATCCTAGGGCTGATGCTAACCCTAACCCTAACCCTAACACTATCCTAGGCCTGATGCTAACACTATCCCTAACCCTAACACTCTCCTAGGGCTGAGGCTAACCCTAACCCTAACACTATCCTAGGGCTGATGCTAACCCTAACCCTAACCCAAACACTATCCTAGGGTTGATGCTAACCCTAACGCTAACACTATCCTAGGGCTGATGCTAACCCTAACCCTAACCCTAACACTATCCTAGGGCTGATGCTAACCCTAACCCTAACAATATCCTAGGCCTGATGATATCCCTAACCCTAAACCTAACACTATTCTAAGGCTGATGCTAATCCTAACCCTAACCCTAACACTATCCTAGGGCTGATTCTAACCGTAACCCTAACACTATCCTAGGCCTGATGCTAACGCTAACACTTACCCTAACATTATCCTAGGGCTGATGCTAAACCTAACCATAACCCTAACACTATCCTAGGGCTGATGCTAACCCTAACCCTAACACTAACACTATCCTAGGCTTGATGCTAACCCTAACCCTAACACTATCCTAGGCCTGATGCTAACCCTAACCCTAACACTATCCTAGGGCTGATGCTAACCCTAACCGTAACCCTAACACTATCCTAGGCCTGATGCTAACACTATCCCTAAACCTAACACTCTCCTAGGGCTGAGGCTAACCCTAACCCTAACACTATCCTAGGGCTGATGCTAACCCTAACCCTAACCGAAACACTATCCTATTGTTGATGCTAACCCTAACGCTAACACTATCCTAAGGCTGATGCTAACCCTAACCCTAACCCTAACACTATCCTAGGGCTGATGCTAACCCTAATCCTAACACTATCCTAGGCCTGATGCTAACCCTAACCCTAACCCTAACACTATCCTAGGGCTGATGCTAACCCTAACCCTAACCCAAACACTATCCTAGAGCTGATGGTAACCCTAACCCTAACCCTAACCCTAACCCTAACCCTAATACTATCCTAGGACTGATGCTAACCCTAACCCTAACTCTAACACTATCCTAGGGCTGAGGCTAACACTAACCCTAACACTATCCTACGGCTGATGGTAACCATAACCCTAACCCTAACACTATCCTAAGGCTGATGCTAACCCTAACACTAACACTATCCTAGGCCTGGTGCTAACCCTAACCCTAACCCTAACACTATTCTAGGGATGATGCTAACCCTAACCCTAATAAAATCCTAGGGCTGATGCTAACCCTAACCCTAACCCTAACACAATCCTAGGGCTGATGCTAACCCTAACCCTAACCCTAACACTATCCTAGGGCTGATGCTAACCCTAACCCTAACCCTAACACTATCCTAGGGCTGATGCTAACCCTAACCCTAACAATATCCTAGGCCTGATGATATCCATAACCCTAAACCTAACACTATCCTAGGGCTGATGCTAACCCTAACCCTAACCCTAACACTATCCTAGGGCTGATTCTAACCGTAACCCTAACACTATCCTAGGCCTGATGCTAACCCTAACACTTACCCTAACATTATCCTAGGGCTGATGCTAAACCTAACCATAACCCTAACACTATCCTAGGGCTGATGCTAACCCTAACCCTAACACTATCCTAGGCCTGATGCTAACCCTAACCCTAACATTACCCTAGGGCTGATGCTAACCCTAACCCTAACCCTAACACTATCCTAGGCCTGATGCTAACACTATCCCTAACCCTAACACTCTCCTAGGGCTGAGGCTAACCCTAACCCTAACACTATCCTAGGGCTGATGCTAACCCTATCCCTAACCCAAACACTATCCTAGGGTTGATGCTAACCCTAACGCTAACACTATCCTAGGGCTGATGCTAACCCTAACCCTAACCCTAACACTATCCTAGGGCTGATGCTAACCCTAATCCTAACACTATCCTAGGCCTGATGCTAACCCTAACCCTAACCCTAACACTATCCTAGGGCTGATGCTAACCCTAACCCTAACCCTAACACTATCCTAGAGCTGATGGTAACCCTAACCCTAACCCTAACCCTAACCCTAATACTATCCTAGGGCTGATGCTAACCCTAACCCTAACTCTAACACTATCCTAGGGCTGAGGCTAACCCTAACCCTAACACTATCCTACGGCTGATGCTAACCATAACCCTAACCCTAACACTATCCTAAGGCTGATGCTATCCCTAACACTAACACTATCCTAGGCCTGGTGCTAACCCTAACCCTAACCCTAACACTATTCTAGGGCTGATGCTAACCCTAACCCTAATAATATCCTAGGGCTGATGCTAACCCTAACCCTAACCCTAACACTATCCTAGGGCTGATGCTAACCCTAACCCTAACCCTAACACTATCCGAGGGCTGATGCTAACCCTAACCCTAACCCTAACACTATCCTAGGGCTGATGCTAACCCTAACCCTAACAATATCCTAGGCCTGATGATATCCATAACCCTAAACCTAACACTATCCTAGGGCTGATGCTAACCCTAACCCTAACCCTAACACTATCCTAGGGCTGATTCTAACCGTAACCCTAACACTATCGTAGGCCTGATGCTAACCCTAACCCTTACCCTAAAACTATCCTAGGGCTGATGCTAAACCTAACCATAACCCTAACACTATTCTAGGGATGATGCTAACCCTAACCCTAACCCTAACACTATCCTAAGGCTGATGCCAACCCTAACCCTAACACTCTCCTAGGCCTGATGCTAACCCTAACCATAACACTATCCTAGGGCTGATGCTAACCCTAACCCTAACCCAAACACTATCCTAGGGTTGATGCTAACCCTAACCCTAACACTATCCTAGGGCTGATGCTAACCCTAACCCTAACCCTAACACTATCCTAGGGCTGATGCTAACCCTAACCCTAACACTATCCTAGGCCTGATGATACCCCTAACCCTAACCCTAACACTATCCTAGGGTTTATGTTAACCCTAACCCTAACACTATCCTAGGGCTGATGCTAACCCTAACCCTAACCCTAACACTATCCTAGGGTTTATGTTAACCCTAACCCTAACACTATCCTAGGGCTGATGCTAACCCTAACCCTAACCCTAACACTATCCTAGGGCGGATGCTAACCCTAACCCTAACCCTAACACTATCCTAGGGCTGATGCTAACCCTAACACTAACACTATCCTAGGGCTGATGCTAACCCTAACCCTAACCCTAACACTATCCTAGGGCGGATGCTAACCCTAACCCTAACCCTAACACTATCCTAGGGCTGATGCTAACCCTAACACTAACACTATCCTAGGGCTGATGCTAACCGTATCCCTAACCCTAACACTATCCTAGGGCTGATTCTAACCCTAACCCTAATACTATCCTAAGGCTGATGCTAACCCTAACCATAACCGTAACACTATCCTAGGGCTGACGCTAACCCTAACACTTACCCTAACACTATCCTAGGGCTGATGCTAACCCTAAACCTAACACTATCCTAGGCCTGATGCTAACCCTAACCCTAACACTTACACTATCCTAGGGCTGATGCTAACACTAACCATAACCCTAACACTATCCTAGGGCTGATGTTAACCCTAACCCTAACCCAAACACTATCCTAGGGTTGATGCTAACCCTAACCCTAACACTATCCTAGGCCTGATGCTAACCCTAACCCTTACCCTAACCCTTACCCTAACACTATCCTATGGCTGATGCTAAACCTAACCATAACCCTAACACTATCCTAGGGCTGATGCTAACCCTAACCCTAACACTATCCTAGGGCTGATGCTAACCCTAACCCTAACCCAAACACTATCCTAGGGCTGATGCTAACCCTAACCCTAACACTCTCCTAGGCCTGATGCTAACCCTAACACTAACAGTATCCTAGGGCTGATGCTAACCCTAACCCTAACCCAAACACTATCCTAGGGTTGATGCTAACCCTAACCCTAACACTATCCTAGGGCTGATGCTAACCCTAACCCTAACCCTAACACTATCCTAGGGCTGATGCTAACCCTAACCCTAACACTATCCTAGGGCTGATGCTAACCCTAACGCTAACCCTAGCACTATCCTTGAACTGATGCTAACCCTAACCCTAACCCTAACACTGTCCTAGGCCTGATGATAACCCTAACCCTAACCCTAACACTATCCTAGGGTTTATGTTAACCCTAACCCTAACACTATCCTAGGGCTGATGCTAACCCTAACCCTAACCTTAACACTATCCTAGGGCGGATGCTAACCCTAACCCTAACCCTAACACTCTTCTAGTGTTGATGCTAACCCTAAGCCTAACACTATCCTAGGCCTGATGCTAACCCTAACCCTAACACTATCCTAGGGCTGATGCTAACCCTAACCCTAACACTAACACTATCCTAGGCCTGATGCTAACCCTATCCCTAACCCTAACACTCTCCTAGGGCTGAGGCTAACCCTAACCCTAACACTATCCTAGGGCTGATGCTAACCCAAACCCTAACCCTAACACTATCCTAGGGCTGATGCTAACCCTAACACTAACACTATCCTAGGGCTGATGCTAACCCTAACCCTACCCCTAACACTATCCTAGGGCTGATGCTAACCCTAACGCTAACCCTAACACTATCCTTGAACTGATGCTAACCCTAACCCTAACCCTAACACTATCCTAGGCCTGATGATAACCCTAACCCTAACCCTAACACTATCCTAGGGTTTATGTTAACCCTAACCCTAACACTATCCTAGGGCTGATGCTAACCCTAACCCTAACCCTAACACTATCCTAGGGCGGGTGCTAACACTAACCCTAACCCTAACACTATCCTAGGGCTGATGCTAACCCTAACACTAACACTATCCTAGTGCTGATGCTAACCCTAACCCTAACCCTAACACTATCCTAGGGCTGATGCTAACCCTAACCCTAACACTATCCTAGGCCTGATGCTAACCCTAACCCTAACACTAACACTATCTTAGGGCTGATGCTAACCCTAACCCTAACACTAACATCAGGCCTATCCTAGGCCTGATGCTAACCCTATCCCTAACCCTAACAGTATCCTAGGGCTGATTCTAACCCTAACCCTAATACTATCCTAGGGCTGATGCTAACCCTAACCCTAACCATAACACTATCCTAGGGCTGACGCTAACCCTAACCCTCACCCTAACACTATCCTAGGGCTGATGCTAACCCTAACTCTAAGACTATCCTAGGGCTGATTCTAACCCTAACCCTAACCCAAACACTATCCTAGAGCTGATGTTAACCTTAACAGTAACACTATCCTAGGGCTGATGCTAACCCTAACCCTAACCCTAACACTCTTCTAGGGCTGATGCTAACCCTAACCCTAACACTATCCTAGGCCTGATGCTAACCCTAACCCTAACACTATCCTAGGTCTGATGCTAACACTAACCCTAACCCTAACACTATCCTAGGCCTGATGCTAACCCTATCCCTAACCCTAACACTCTCCTAGGGCTGAGGCTAACCCTAACCCTAACACTATCCTGGGGCTGATGGTAACCCTAACCCTAACTCTAACACTATCCTAGGGCTGATGCTAACCCTAACCCTAACAATATCCTAGGCCTGATGATATCCCTAACCCTAAACCTAACACTATCCTAAGGCTGATGCTAACCCTAACCCTAACCCTAACACTATCCTAGGGCTGATTCTAACCGTAACCCTAACACTATCCTAGGCCTGATGCTAACCCTAACACTTACCATAACATTATCCTAGGGCTGATGCTAAACCTAACCATAACCCTAACACTATCCTAGGGCTGATGCTAACCCTAACCCTAACACTATCCTAGGCCTGATGCTAACCCTAACCCTAACATTACCCTAGGGCTGATGCTAACCCTAACCCTAACCCTAACACTATCCTAGGCCTGATGCTAACACTATCCCTAACCCTAACACTCTCCTAGGGCTGAGGCTAACCCTAACCCTAACACTATCCTAGGGCTGATGCTAACCCTATCCCTAACCCAAACACTATCCTAGGGTTGATGCTAACCCTAACGCTAACACTATCCTAGGGCTGATGCTAACCCTAACCCTAACCCTAACACTATCCTAGGGCTGATGCTAACCCTAATCCTAACACTATCCTAGGCCTGATGCTAACCCTAACCCTAACCCTAACACTATCCTAGGGCTGATGCTAACCCTAACCCTAACCCTAACACTATCCTAGAGCTGATGGTAACCCTAACCCTAACCCTAACCCTAACCCTAATACTATCCTAGGGCTGATGCTAACCCTAACCCTAACTCTAACACTATCCTAGGGCTGAGGCTAACCCTAACCCTAACACTATCCTACGGCTGATGCTAACCATAACCCTAACCCTAACACTATCCTAAGGCTGATGCTATCCCTAACACTAACACTATCCTAGGCCTGGTGCTAACCCTAACCCTAACCCTAACACTATTCTAGGGCTGATGCTAACCCTAACCCTAATAATATCCTAGGGCTGATGCTAACCCTAACCCTAACCCTAACACTATCCTAGGGCTGATGCTAACCCTAACCCTAACCCTAACACTATCCTAGGGCTGATGCTAACCCTAACCCTAACCCTAACACTATCCTAGGGCTGATGCTAACCCTAACCCTAACAATATCCTAGGCCTGATGATATCCATAACCCTAAACCTAACACTATCCTAGGGCTGATGCTAACCCTAACCCTAACCCTAACACTATCCTAGGGCTGATTCTAACCGTAACCCTAACACTATCCTAGGCCTGATGCTAACCCTAACCCTTACCCTAAAACTATCCTAGGGCTGATGCTAAACCTAACCATAACCCTAACACTATTCTAGGGATGATGCTAACCCTAACCCTAACCCTAACACTATCCTAAGGCTGATGCCAACCCTAACCCTAACACTCTCCTAGGCCTGATGCTAACCCTAACCATAACACTATCCTAGGGCTGATGCTAACCCTAACCCTAACCCAAACACTATCCTAGGGTTGATGCTAACCCTAACCCTAACACTATCCTAGGGCTGATGCTAACCCTAACCCTAACCCTAACACTATCCTAGGGCTGATGCTAACCCTAACCCTAACACTATCCTAGGCCTGATGATACCCCTAACCCTAACCCTAACACTATCCTAGGGTTTATGTTAACCCTAACCCTAACACTATCCTAGGGCTGATGCTAACCCTAACCCTAACCCTAACACTATCCTAGGGCTGATTCTACCCGTAACCCTAACACTATACTAGGCCTGATGCTAACCCTAACCCTTACCCTAACACTATGCTAGGGCTGATGGTAAACCTAACCATAACCCTAACACTATCCTAGGGCTGATGCTAACCCTAACCCTAACCCTAACACTATCCTAGGGCTGAGGCTAACCCTAACACTAACACTCTCCTAGGCCTGATGCTAACCCTAACCCTAACACTATCCTAGGGCTGATGCTAACCTTAACCCTAACCCTAACACTATCCTAAGGCTGATGCTAACCCTAACCCTAACACTATCATAGGGCTGATGCTAACCCTAACGCTAACCCTAGCACAATCCTTGAACTGATGCTAACCCTAACCCTATCCCTAACACTGTCCTAGGCCTGATGATAACCCTAACCCTAACCCTAACACTATCCTAGGGTTTATGTTAACCCTAACCCTAACACTATCCTAGGGCTGATGCTAACCCTAACCCTAACCCTAACACTATCCTAGGGCGGATGCTAACCCTAAGCCTAACCCTAACACTATCCTAGGGCTGATGCTAACCCTAACACTAACACTATCCTAGGGCTGATGCTAACCCTAACCCTAACCCTAACACTATCCTAGGGCGGATGCTAACCCTAACCCTAACCCTAACACTATCCTAGGGCTGATGCTAACCCTAACACTAACACTATCCTAGGGCTGATGCTAACCGTATCCCTAACCCTAACACTATCCTAGGGCTGATTCTAACCCTAACCCTAATACTATCCTAAGGCTGATGCTAACCCTAACCATAACCGTAACACTATCCTAGGGCTGACGCTAACCCTAACACTTACCCTAACACTATCCTAAGGCTGATGCTAACCCTAACACTAACACTATCCTAGGCCTGGTGCTAACCCTAACCCTAACCCTAACACTATTCTAGGGCTGATGCTAACCCTAACCCTAATAATATCCTAGGGCTGATGCTAACCCTAACACTATCCTAGGGCTGATGCTAACGATAACCCTAACCCTAACACTATCCTAGGGCTGATGCTAACCCTAACCCTAACCCTAACACTATCCTAGGGCTGATGCTAACCCTAACCCTAACAATATCCTAGGCCTGATGATATCCATAACCCTAAACCTAACACTATCGTAGGCCTGGTGCTAACCCTAACCCTAACCCTAACACTATCCTAGGGCTGATGCTAACCCTAACCCTAACTCGAACACTATCCTAGGACTGAGGCTAACCCTAACCCTAACACTATCCTACGGCTGATGCTAACCCTAACCCTAACCCTAACACTATCCTAAGGGTGATGCTAACCCTAACACTAACACTATCCTAGGCCTGGTGCTAACCCTAACCCTAACCCTAACACTATCCTAGGGCTGATGCTAACCGTAACCCTAACCCTAACACTATCCTGGGGCTGATGGTAACCCTAACCCTAACTCTAACACTATCCTAGGGCTGATGCTAACCCTAACCCTAACAATATCCTAGGCCTGATGATATCCCTAACCCTAAACCTAACGCTATCCTAAGGCTGATGCTACCCCTAACCCTAACCCTAACACTATCCTAGGGCTGATTCTAACCGTAACCCTAACACTATCCTAGGCCTGATGCTAACCCTAACACTTACCCTAACATTATCCTAGGGCTGATGCTAAACCTAACCATAACCCTAACACTATCCTAGGGCTGATGCTAACCCTAACCCTAACACTAACACTATCCTAGGGTTGATGCTAACCCTAACGCTAACACTATCCTAGGGCTGATGCTAACCCTAACCCTAACCCTAACACTATCCTAGGCCTGATGCTAACACTATCCCTAACCCTAACACTCTCCTAGGGCTGAGGCTAACCCTAACCCTAACACTATCCTAGGGCTGATGCTAACCCTAACCCTAACCCAAACACTATCCTAGGGTTGATGCTAACCCTAACGCTAACACTATCCTAGGGCTGATGCTAACCCTAACCCTAACCCTAACACTATCCTAGGGCTGATGGTAACCCTAACCCTAACTCTAACACTATCCTAGGGCTGATGCTAACCCTAACCCTAACAATATCCTAGGCCTGATGATATCCCTAACCCTAAACCTAACACTATTCTAAGGCTGATGCTAATCCTAACCCTAACCCTAACACTATCCTAGGGCTGATTCTAACCGTAACCCTAACACTATCCTAGGCCTGATGCTAACGCTAACACTTACCCTAACATTATCCTAGGGCTGATGCTAAACCTAACCATAACCCTAACACTATCCTAGGGCTGATGCTAACCCTAACCCTAACACTAACACTATCCTAGGCTTGATGCTAACCCTAACCCTAACACTATCCTAGGCCTGATGCTAACCCTAACCCTAACACTATCCTAGGGCTGATGCTAACCCTAACCGTAACCCTAACACTATCCTAGGCCTGATGCTAACACTATCCCTAAACCTAACACTCTCCTAGGGCTGAGGCTAACCCTAACCCTAACACTATCCTAGGGCTGATGCTAACCCTAACCCTAACCGAAACACTATCCTATTGTTGATGCTAACCCTAACGCTAACACTATCCTAAGGCTGATGCTAACCCTAACCCTAACCCTAACACTATCCTAGGGCTGATGCTAACCCTAATCCTAACACTATCCTAGGCCTGATGCTAACCCTAACCGTAACCCTAACACTATCCTAGGGCTGATGCTAACCCTAACCCTAACCCAAACACTATCCTAGAGCTGATGGTAACCCTAACCCTAACCCTAACCCTAACCCTAACCCTAATACTATCCTAGGACTGATGCTAACCCTAACCCTAACTCTAACACTATCCTAGGGCTGAGGCTAACACTAACCCTAACACTATCCTACGGCTGATGGTAACCATAACCCTAACCCTAACACTATCCTAAGGCTGATGCTAACCCTAACACTAACACTATCCTAGGCCTGGTGCTAACCCTAACCCTAACCCTAACACTATTCTAGGGATGATGCTAACCCTAACCCTAATAAAATCCTAGGGCTGATGCTAACCCTAACCCTAACCCTAACACAATCCTAGGGCTGATGCTAACCCTAACCCTAACCCTAACACTATCCTAGGGCTGATGCTAACCCTAACCCTAACCCTAACACTATCCTAGGGCTGATGCTAACCCTAACCCTAACAATATCCTAGGCCTGATGATATCCATAACCCTAAACCTAACACTATCCTAGGGCTGATGCTAACCCTAACCCTAACCCTAACACTATCCTAGGGCTGATTCTAACCGTAACCCTAACACTATCCTAGGCCTGATGCTAACCCTAACACTTACCCTAACATTATCCTAGGGCTGATGCTAAACCTAACCATAACCCTAACACTATCCTAGGGCTGATGCTAACCCTAACCCTAACACTATCCTAGGCCTGATGCTAACCCTAACCCTAACATTACCCTAGGGCTGATGCTAACCCTAACCCTAACCCTAACACTATCCTAGGCCTGATGCTAACACTATCCCTAACCCTAACACTCTCCTAGGGCTGAGGCTAACCCTAACCCTAACACTATCCTAGGGCTGATGCTAACCCTATCCCTAACCCAAACACTATCCTAGGGTTGATGCTAACCCTAACGCTAACACTATCCTAGGGCTGATGCTAACCCTAACCCTAACCCTAACACTATCCTAGGGCTGATGCTAACCCTAATCCTAACACTATCCTAGGCCTGATGCTAACCCTAACCCTAACCCTAACACTATCCTAGGGCTGATGCTAACCCTAACCCTAACCCTAACACTATCCTAGAGCTGATGGTAACCCTAACCCTAACCCTAATCCTAACCCTAATACTATCCTAGGGCTGATGCTAACCCTAACCCTAACTCTAACACTATCCTAGGGCTGAGGCTAACCCTAACCCTAACACTATCCTACGGCTGATGCTAACCATAACCCTAACCCTAACACTATCCTAAGGCTGATGCTATCCCTAACACTAACACTATCCTAGGCCTGGTGCTAACCCTAACCCTAACCCTAACACTATTCTAGGGCTGATGCTAACCCTAACCCTAATAATATCCTAGGGCTGATGCTAACCCTAACCCTAACCCTAACACTATCCTAGGGCTGATGCTAACCCTAACCCTAACCCTAACACTATCCGAGGGCTGATGCTAACCCTAACCCTAACAATATCCTAGGCCTGATGATATCCATAACCCTAAACCTAACACTATCCTAGGGCTGATGCTAACCCTAACCCTAACCCTAACACTATCCTAGGGCTGATTCTAACCGTAACCCTAACACTATCGTAGGCCTGATGCTAACCCTAACCCTTACCCTAAAACTATCCTAGGGCTGATGCTAAACCTAACCATAACCCTAACACTATTCTAGGGATGATGCTAACCCTAACCCTAACCCTAACACTATCCTAAGGCTGATGCCAACCCTAACCCTAACACTCTCCTAGGCCTGATGCTAACCCTAACCATAACACTATCCTAGGGCTGATGCTAACCCTAACCCTAACCCAAACACTATCCTAGGGTTGATGCTAACCCTAACCCTAACACTATCCTAGGGCTGATGCTAACCCTAACCCTAACCCTAACACTATCCTAGGGCTGATGCTAACCCTAACCCTAACACTATCCTAGGCCTGATGATACCCCTAACCCTAACCCTAACACTATCCTAGGGTTTATGTTAACCCTAACCCTAACACTATCCTAGGGCTGATGCTAACCCTAACCCTAACCCTAACACTATCCTAGGGCTGATTCTACCCGTAACCCTAACACTATCCTAGGCCTGATGCTAACCCTAACCCTTACCCTAACACTATCCTAGGGCTGATGGTAAACCTAACCATAACCCTAACACTGTCCTAGGGCTGATGCTAACCCTAACCCTAACCCTAACACTATCCTAGGGCTGATGCTAACCCTAACACTAACACTCTCCTAGGCCTGATGCTAACCCTAACCCTAACACTATCCTAGGGCTGATGCTAACCTTAACCCTAACCCTAACACTATCCTAAGGCTGATGCTAACCCTAACCCTAACACTATCATAGGGCTGATGCTAACCCTAACGCTAACCCTAGCACTATCCTTGAACTGATGCTAACCCTAACCCTAACCCTAACACTGTCCTAGGCCTGATGATAACCCTAACCCTAACCCTAACACTATCCTAGGGTTTATGTTAACCCTAACCCTAACACTATCCTAGGGCTGATGCTAACCCTAACCCTAACCCTAACACTATCCTAGGGCGGATGCTAACCCTAACCCTAACCCTAACACTATCCTAGGGCTGATGCTAACCCTAACACTAACACTATCCTAGGGCTGATGCTAACCCTAACCCTAACCCTAACACTATCCTAGGGCGGATGCTAACCCTAACCCTAACCCTAACACTATCCTAGGGCTGATGCTAACCCTAACACTAACACTATCCTAGGGCTGATGCTAACCGTATCCCTAACCCTAACACTATCCTAGGGCTGATTCTAACCCTAACCCTAATACTATCCTAAGGCTGATGCTAACCCTAACCATAACCGTAACACTATCCTAGGGCTGACGCTAACCCTAACACTTACCCTAACACTATCCTAGGGCTGATGCTAACCCTAAACCTAACACTATCCTAGGCCTGATGCTAACCCTAACCCTAACACTTACACTATCCTAGGGCTGATGCTAACACTAACCATAACCCTAACACTATCCTAGGGCTGATGTTAACCCTAACCCTAACCCAAACACTATCCTAGGGTTGATGCTAACCCTAACCCTAACACTATCCTAGGCCTGATGCTAACCCTAACCCTTACCCTAACCCTTACCCTAACACTATCCTATGGATGATGCTAAACCTAACCATAACCCTAACACTATCCTAGGGCTGATGCTAACCCTAACCCTAACACTATCCTAGGGCTGATGCTAACCCTAACCCTAACCCAAACACTATCCTAGGGCTGATGCTAACCCTAACCCTAACACTCTCCTAGGCCTGATGCTAACCCTAACACTAACACTATCCTAGGGCTGATGCTAACCCTAACCCTAACCCAAACACTATCCTAGGGTTGATGCTAACCCTAACCCTAACACTATCCTAGGGCTGATGCTAACCCTAACCCTAACCCTAACACTATCCTAGGGCTGATGCTAACCCTAACCCTAACACTATCCTAGGGCTGATGCTAACCCTAACGCTAACCCTAGCACTATCCTTGAACTGATGCTAACCCTAACCCTAACCCTAACACTGTCCTAGGCCTGATGATAACCCTAATCCTAACCCTAACACTATCCTAGGGTTTATGTTAACCCTAACCCTAACACTATCCTAGGGCTGATGCTAACCCTAACCCTAACCTTAACACTATCCTAGGGCGGATGCTAACCCTAACCCTAACCCTAACACTCTTCTAGTGTTGATGCTAACCCTAAGCCTAACACTATCCTAGGCCTGATGCTAACCCTAACCCTAACACTATCCTAGGGCTGATGCTAACCCTAACCCTAACACTAACACTATCCTAGGCCTGATGCTAACCCTATCCCTAACCCTAACACTCTCCTAGGGCTGAGGCTAACCCTAACCCTAACACTATCCTAGGGCTGATGCTAACCCAAACCCTAACCCTAACACTATCCTAGGGCTGATGCTAACCCTAACACTAACACTATCCTAGGGCTGATGCTAACCCTAACCCTACCCCTAACACTATCCTAGGGCTGATGCTAACCCTAACGCTAACCCTAACACTATCCTTGAACTGATGCTAACCCTAACCCTAACCCTAACACTATCCTAGGCCTGATGATAACCCTAACCCTAACCCTAACACTATCCTAGGGTTTATGTTAACCCTAACCCTAACACTATCCTAGGGCTGATGCTAACCCTAACCCTAACCCTAACACTATCCTAGGGCGGGTGCTAACACTAACCCTAACCCTAACACTATCCTAGGGCTGATGCTAACCCTAACACTAACACTATCCTAGTGCTGATGCTAACCCTAACCCTAACCCTAACACTATCCTAGGGCTGATGCTAACCCTAACCCTAACACTATCCTAGGCCTGATGCTAACCCTAACCCTAACACTAACACTATCTTAGGGCTGATGCTAACCCTAACCCTAACACTAACATCAGGCCTATCCTAGGCCTGATGCTAACCCTATCCCTAACCCTAACAGTATCCTAGGGCTGATTCTAACCCTAACCCTAATACTATCCTAGGGCTGATGCTAACCCTAACCCTAACCATAACACTATCCTAGGGCTGACGCTAACCCTAACCCTCACCCTAACACTATCCTAGGGCTGATGCTAACCCTAACTCTAAGACTATCCTAGGGCTGATTCTAACCCTAACCCTAACCCAAACACTATCCTAGAGCTGATGTTAACCTTAACAGTAACACTATCCTAGGGCTGATGCTAACCCTAACCCTAACCCTAACACTCTTCTAGGGCTGATGCTAACCCTAACCCTAACACTATCCTAGGCCTGATGCTAACCCTAACCCTAACACTATCCTAGGTCTGATGCTAACACTAACCCTAACCCTAACACTATCCTAGGCCTGATGCTAACCCTATCCCTAACCCTAACACTCTCCTAGGGCTGAGGCTAACCCTAACCCTAACACTATCCTGGGGCTGATGGTAACCCTAACCCTAACTCTAACACTATCCTAGGGCTGATGCTAACCCTAACCCTAACAATATCCTAGGCCTGATGATATCCCTAACCCTAAACCTAACACTATCCTAAGGCTGATGCTAACCCTAACCCTAACCCTAACACTATCCTAGGGCTGATTCTAACCGTAACCCTAACACTATCCTAGGCCTGATGCTAACCCTAACACTTACCATAACATTATCCTAGGGCTGATGCTAAACCTAACCATAACCCTAACACTATCCTAGGGCTGATGCTAACCCTAACCCTAACACTATCCTAGGCCTGATGCTAACCCTAACCCTAACATTACCCTAGGGCTGATGCTAACCCTAACCCTAACCCTAACACTATCCTAGGCCTGATGCTAACACTATCCCTAACCCTAACACTCTCCTAGGGCTGAGGCTAACCCTAACCCTAACACTATCCTAGGGCTGATGCTAACCCTATCCCTAACCCAAACACTATCCTAGGGTTGATGCTAACCCTAACGCTAACACTATCCTAGGGCTGATGCTAACCCTAACCCTAACCCTAACACTATCCTAGGGCTGATGCTAACCCTAATCCTAACACTATCCTAGGCCTGATGCTAACCCTAACCCTAACCCTAACACTATCCTAGGGCTGATGCTAACCCTAACCCTAACCCTAACACTATCCTAGAGCTGATGGTAACCCTAACCCTAACCCTAACCCTAACCCTAATACTATCCTAGGGCTGATGCTAACCCTAACCCTAACTCTAACACTATCCTAGGGCTGAGGCTAACCCTAACCCTAACACTATCCTACGGCTGATGCTAACCATAACCCTAACCCTAACACTATCCTAAGGCTGATGCTATCCCTAACACTAACACTATCCTAGGCCTGGTGCTAACCCTAACCCTAACCCTAACACTATTCTAGGGCTGATGCTAACCCTAACCCTAATAATATCCTAGGGCTGATGCTAACCCTAACCCTAACCCTAACACTATCCTAGGGCTGATGCTAACCCTAACCCTAACCCTAACACTATCCGAGGGCTGATGCTAACCCTAACCCTAACCCTAACACTATCCTAGGGCTGATGCTAACCCTAACCCTAACAATATCCTAGGCCTGATGATATCCATAACCCTAAACCTAACACTATCCTAGGGCTGATGCTAACCCTAACCCTAACCCTAACACTATCCTAGGGCTGATTCTAACCGTAACCCTAACACTATCCTAGGCCTGATGCTAACCCTAACCCTTACCCTAAAACTATCCTAGGGCTGATGCTAAACCTAACCATAACCCTAACACTATTCTAGGGATGATGCTAACCCTAACCCTAACCCTAACACTATCCTAAGGCTGATGCCAACCCTAACCCTAACACTCTCCTAGGCCTGATGCTAACCCTAACCATAAGACTATCCTAGGGCTGATGCTAACCCTAACCCTAACCCAAACACTATCCTAGGGTTGATGCTAACCCTAACCCTAACACTATCCTAGGGCTGATGCTAACCCTAACCCTAACCCTAACACTATCCTAGGGCTGATGCTAACCCTAACCCTAACACTATCCTAGGCCTGATGATACCCCTAACCCTAACCCTAACACTATCCTAGGGTTTATGTTAACCCTAACCCTAACACTATCCTAGGGCTGATGCTAACCCTAACCCTAACCCTAACACTATCCTAGGGCTGATTCTACCCGTAACCCTAACACTATACTAGGCCTGATGCTAACCCTAACCCTTACCCTAACACTATGCTAGGGCTGATGGTAAACCTAACCATAACCCTAACACTATCCTAGGGCTGATGCTAACCCTAACCCTAACCCTAACACTATCCTAGGGCTGAGGCTAACCCTAACACTAACACTCTCCTAGGCCTGATGCTAACCCTAACCCTAACACTATCCTAGGGCTGATGCTAACCTTAACCCTAACCCTAACACTATCCTAAGGCTGATGCTAACCCTAACCCTAACACTATCATAGGGCTGATGCTAACCCTAACGCTAACCCTAGCACTATCCTTGAACTGATGCTAACCCTAACCCTATCCCTAACACTGTCCTAGGCCTGATGATAACCCTAACCCTAACCCTAACACTATCCTAGGGTTTATGTTAACCCTAACCCTAACACTATCCTAGGGCTGATGCTAACCCTAACCCTAACCCTAACACTATCCTAGGGCGGATGCTAACCCTAAGCCTAACCCTAACACTATCCTAGGGCTGATGCTAACCCTAACACTAACACTATCCTAGGGCTGATGCTAACCCTAACCCTAACCCTAACACTATCCTAGGGCGGATGCTAACCCTAACCCTAACCCTAACACTATCCTAGGGCTGATGCTAACCCTAACACTAACACTATCCTAGGGCTGATGCTAACCGTATCCCTAACCCTAACACTATCCTAGGGCTGATTCTAACCCTAACCCTAATACTATCCTAAGGCTGATGCTAACCCTAACCATAACCGTAACACTATCCTAGGGCTGACGCTAACCCTAACACTTACCCTAACACTATCCTAGGGCTGATGCTAACCCTAAACCTAACACTATCCTAGGCCTGATGCTAACCCTAACCCTAACACTTACACTATCCTAGGGCTGATGCTAACACTAACCATAACCCTAACACTATCCTAGGGCTGATGTTAACCCTAACCCTAACCCAAACACTATCCTAGGGTTGATGCTAACCCTAACCCTAACACTATCCTAGGCCTGATGCTAACCCTAACCCTTACCCTAACCCTTACCCTAACACTATCCTATGGCTGATGCTAAACCTAACCATAACCCTAACACTATCCTAGGGCTGATGCTAACCCTAACCCTAACACTATCCTAGGGCTGATGCTAACCCTAACCCTAACCCAAACACTATCCTAGGGCTGATGCTAACCCTAACCCTAACACTCTCCTAGGCCTGATGCTAACCCTAACACTAACACTATCCTAGGGCTGATGCTAACCCTAACCCTAACCCAAACACTATCCTAGGGTTGATGCTAACCCTAACCCTAACACTATCCTAGGGCTGATGCTAACCCTAACCCTAACCCTAACACTATCCTAGGGCTGATGCTAACCCTAACCCTAACACTATCCTAGGGCTGATGCTAACCCTAACGCTAACCCTAGCACTATCCTTGAACTGATGCTAACCCTAACCCTAACCCTAACACTGTCCTAGGCCTGATGATAACCCTAACCCTAACCCTAACACTATCCTAGGGTTTATGTTAACCCTAACCCTAACACTATCCTAGGGCTGATGCTAACCCTAACCCTAACCCTAACACTATCCTAGGGCGGATGCTAACCCTAACCCTAACCCTAACACTCTTCTAGTGTTGATGCTAACCCTAAGCCTAACACTATCCTAGGCCTGATGCTAACCCTAACCCTAACACTATCCTAGGGCTGATGCTAACCCTAACCCTAACACTAACACTATCCTAGGCCTGATGCTAACCCTATCCCTAACCCTAACACTCTCCTAGGGCTGAGGCTAACCCTAACCCTAACACTATCCTAGGGCTGATGCTAACCCAAACCCTAACCCTAACACTATCCTAGGGCTGATGCTAACCCTAACACTAACACTATCCTAGGGCTGATGCTAACCCTAACCCTACCCCTAACACTATCCTAGGGCTGATGCTAACCCTAACGCTAACCCTAACACTATCCTTGAACTGATGCTAACCCTAACCCTAACCCTAACACTATCCTAGGCCTGATGATAACCCTAACCCTAACCCTAACACTATCCTAGGGTTTATGTTAACCCTAACCCTAACACTATCCTAGGGCTGATGCTAACCCTAACCCTAACCCTAACACTATCCTAGTGCGGGTGCTAACACTAACCCTAACCCTAACACTATCCTAGGGCTGATGCTAACCCTAACACTAACACTATCCTAGTGCTGATGCTAACCCTAACCCTAACCCTAACACTATCCTAGGGCTGATGCTAACCCTAACCCTAACACTATCCTAGGCCTGATGCTAACCCTAACCCTAACACTAACACTATCTTAGGGCTGATGCTAACCCTAACCCTAACACTAACATCAGGCCTATCCTAGGCCTGATGCTAACCCTATCCCTAACCCTAACAGTATCCTAGGGCTGATTCTAACCCTAACCCTAATACTATCCTAGGGCTGATGCTAACCCTAACCCTAACCATAACACTATCCTAGGGCTGACGCTAACCCTAACCCTCACCCTAACACTATCCTAGGGCTGATGCTAACCCTAACTCTAAGACTATCCTAGGGCTGATTCTAACCCTAACCCTAACCCAAACACTATCCTAGAGCTGATGTTAACCTTAACAGTAACACTATCCTAGGGCTGATGCTAACCCTAACCCTAACCCTAACACTCTTCTAGGGCTGATGCTAACCCTAACCCTAACACTATCCTAGGCCTGATGCTAACCCTAACCCTAACACTATCCTAGGTCTGATGCTAACACTAACCCTAACCCTAACACTATCCTAGGCCTGATGCTAACCCTATCCCTAACCCTAACACTCTCCTAGGGCTGAGGCTAACCCTAACCCTAACACTATCCTAGGGCTGATGCTCACCCTAACCCTAACCGTAACACTATCCTAGGGTTGATGCTAACCCTAACCCTAACACTATCCTAGGGCTGATGCTAACCCTAACCCTAACCCTATCACTATCCTAGGGCTGATGCTAACCCTAACCCTAACACTATCCTAGGGATGATTCTAACCCTAACCCTAACCCTAACACTATCCTAGGGCTGATGCTAACCCTAACAGTAACACTATCCTAGGGCTGATGCTAACCCTAACCCTAACCCTAACACTATCCTAGAGCTGATGCTAACGCTAACCCTAACCCTAACCCTAACCCTAATGCTATCCTAGGGCTGATGCTAACCCTAACCCTAACCCTAACACTATCCTAGGGCTGATGCTAACCCTGACACTAACACTATCCTAGGGCTGATGCTAACCCTAACCCTAACCCTAACACTATCCTAGGGCTGATGCTAACCCTAACCCTAACTCGAACACTATCCTAGGACTGAGGCTAACCCTAACCCTAACACTATCCTACGGCTGATGCTAACCCTAACCCTAACAATATCCTAGGCCTGATGATATCCCTAACCCTAAACCTAACACTATCCTAAGGCTGATGCTAACCCTAACCCTAACCCTAACACTATCCTAGGGCTGATTCTAACCGTAACCCTAACACTATCCTAGGCCTGATGCTAACCCTAACACTTACCCTAACATTATCCTAGGGCTGATGCTAAACCTAACCATAACCCTAACACTATCCTAGGGCTGATGCTAACCCTAACCCTAACACTATCCTAGGCCTGATGCTAACCCTAACCCTAACATTACCCTAGGGCTGATGCTAACCCTAACCCTAACCCTAACACTATCCTAGGCCTGATGCTAACACTATCCCTAACCCTAACACTCTCCTAGGGCTGAGGCTAACCCTAACCCTAACACTATCCTAGGGCTGATGCTAACCCTATCCCTAACCCAAACACTATCCTAGGGTTGATGCTAACCCTAACGCTAACACTATCCTAGGGCTGATGCTAACCCTAACCCTAACCCTAACACTATCCTAGGGCTGATGCTAACCCTAATCCTAACACTATCCTAGGCCTGATGCTAACCCTAACCCTAACCCTAACACTATCCTAGGGCTGATGCTAACCCTAACCCTAACCCTAACACTATCCTAGAGCTGATGGTAACCCTAACCCTAACCCTAACCCTAACCCTAATACTATCCTAGGGCTGATGCTAACCCTAACCCTAACTCTAACACTATCCTAGGGCTGAGGCTAACCCTAACCCTAACACTATCCTACGGCTGATGCTAACCATAACCCTAACCCTAACACTATCCTAAGGCTGATGCTATCCCTAACACTAACACTATCCTAGGCCTGGTGCTAACCCTAACCCTAACCCTAACACTATTCTAGGGCTGATGCTAACCCTAACCCTAATAATATCCTAGGGCTGATGCTAACCCTAACCCTAACCCTAACACTATCCTAGGGCTGATGCTAACCCTAACCCTAACCCTAACACTATCCGAGGGCTGATGCTAACCCTAACCCTAACCCTAACACTATCCTAGGGCTGATGCTAACCCTAACCCTAACAATATCCTAGGCCTGATGATATCCATAACCCTAAACCTAACACTATCCTAGGGCTGATGCTAACCCTAACCCTAACCCTAACACTATCCTAGGGCTGATTCTAACCGTAACCCTAACACTATCCTAGGCCTGATTCTAACCCTAACCCTTACCCTAAAACTATCCTAGGGCTGATGCTAAACCTAACCATAACCCTAACACTATTCTAGGGATGATGCTAACCCTATCCCTAACCCTAACACTATCCTAAGGCTGATGCCAACCCTAACCCTAACACTCTCCTAGGCCTGATGCTAACCCTAACCATAACACTATCCTAGGGCTCATGCTAACCCTAACCCTAACCCAAACACTATCCTAGGGTTGATGCTAACCCTAACCCTAACACTATCCTAGGGCTGATGCTAACCCTAACCCTAACCCTAACACTATCCTAGGGCTGATGCTAACCCTAACCCTAACACTATCCTAGGCCTGATGATACCCCTAACCCTAACCCTAACACTATCCTAGGGTTTATGTTAACCCTAACCCTAACACTATCCTAGGGCTGATGCTAACCCTAACCCTAACCCTAACACTATCCTAGGGCTGATTCTACCCGTAACCCTAACACTATCCTAGGCCTGATGCTAACCCTAACCCTTACCCTAACACTATCCTAGGGCTGATGGTAAACCTAACCATAACCCTAACACTATCCTAGGGCTGATGCTAACCCTAACCCTAACCCTAACACTATCCTAGGGCTGATGCTAACCCTAACACTAACACTCTCCTAGGCCTGATGCTAACCCTAACCCTAACACTATCCTAGGGCTGATGCTAACCTTAACCCTAACCCTAACACTATCCTAAGGCTGATGCTAACCCTAACCCTAACACTATCATAGGGCTGATGCTAACCCTAACGCTAACCCTAGCACTATTTTTGAACTGATGCTAACCCTAACCCTAAGCCTAACACTGTCCTAGGCCTGATGATAACCCTAACCCTAACCCTAACACTATCCTAGGGTTTATGTTAACCCTAACCCTAACACTATCCTAGGGCTGATGCTAACCCTAACCCTAACCCTAACACTATCCTAGGGCGGATGCTAACCCTAACCCTAACCCTAACACTATCCTAGGGCTGATGCTAACCCTAACACTAACACTATCCTAGGGCTGATGCTAACCCTAACCCTAACCCTAACACTATCCTAGGGCGGATGCTAACCCTAACCCTAACCCTAACACTATCCTAGGGCTGATGCTAACCCTAACACTAACACTATCCTAGGGCTGATGCTAACTGTATCCCTAACCCTAACACTATCCTAGGGCTGATTCTAACCCTAACCCTAATACTATCCTAAGGCTGATGCTAACCCTAACCATAACCGTAACACTATCCTAGGGCTGACGCTAACCCTAACACTTACCCTAACACTATCCTAGGGCTGATGCTAACCCTAAACCTAACACTATCCTAGGCCTGATGCTAACCCTAACCCTAACACTTACACTATCCTAGGGCTGATGCTAACACTAACCATAACCCTAACACTATCCTAGGGCTGATGTTAACCCTAACCCTAACCCAAACACTATCCTAGGGTTGATGCTAACCCTAACCCTAACACTATCCTAGGCCTGATGCTAACCCTAACCCTTACCGTAACCCTTACCCTAACACTATCCTATGGCTGATGCTAAACCTAACCATAACCCTAACACTATCCTAGGGCTGATGCTAACCCTAACCCTAACACTATCCTAGGGCTGATGCTAACCCTAACCCTAACCCAAACACTATCCTAGGGCTGATGCTAACCCTAACCCTAACACTCTCCTAGGCCTGATGCTAACCCTAACACTAACACTATCCTAGGGCTGATGCTAACCCTAACCCTAACCCAAACACTATCCTAGGGTTGATGCTAACCCTAACCCTAACACTAACACTATCCTAGGCCTGATGCTAACCCTAACCCTAACCCTAACACTATCCTAGGGTTTATGTTAACCCTAACCCTAACACTATCCTAGGGCTGATGCTAACCCTAACCCTAACCCTAACACTATCCTAGGGCGGATGCTAACCCTAACCCTAACCCTAACACTCTTCTAGTGTTGATGCTAACCCTAAGCCTAACACTATCCTAGGCCTGATGCTAACCCTAACCCTAACACTATCCTAGGGCTGATGCTAACCCTAACCCTAACACTAACACTATCCTAGGCCTGATGCTAACCCTATCCCTAACCCTAACACTCTCCTAGGGCTGAGGCTAACCCTAACCCTAACACTATCCTAGGGCTGATGCTAACCCAAACCCTAACCCTAACACTATCCTAGGGCTGATGCTAACCATAACCCTAACCCTAACACTATCCTAAGGCTGATGCTAACCCTAACACTAACACTATCCTAGGGCTGATGCTAACCCTAACCCTAACCCTAACACTATCCTAGGGCTGATTCTATCCGTAACCCTAACACTATCCTAGGCCTGATGCTAACCCTAACCCTTACCCTAACACTATCCTAGGGCTGATGCTAAACCTAACCATAACCCTAACACTATCCTACGGCTGATGCTAACCCTAACCCTAACCCTAACACTATCCTAGGACTGATGCTAACCCTAACCCTAACACTCTCCTAGGCCTGATGCTAACCCTAAACCTAACACTATCCTAGGGCTGATGCTAACCCTATCCCTAACCCAAACACTATCCTAGGGTTGATGCTAACCCTAACCCTAACACTATCCTAGGGATGATGCTAACCCTAACCCTAACCCTAACACTATCCGAGGGCTGATGCTAACCCTAACCCTAACACTATCCTAGGGCTGATGCTAACCCTAACGCTAACCCTAACACTATCCTTGAACTGATGCTAACCCTAACCCTAAACCTAACACTATCCTAGGCCTGATGATAACCCTAACCCTAACCCTAACACTATCCTAGGGTTTATGTTAACCCTAACCCTAACACTATCCTAGGGCTGATGCTAACCCTAACCCTAACACTATCCTAGGGCTGATGATAACCCTAACACTAACCCTAACACTATCCTAGGGCTGATGCTAACCCTATCCCTAACACTATCCTAGGGCTGATGCTAACCCTAACCCTAACCCTAACACTATCCTAGGGCTGATGCTAACCCTAAGACTAACACTATCCTAGGGCTGATGCTAACCCTAACCCTAACCCTAACACTATCCTAGGGCTGAGGCTAACCCTAACCCTAACACTATCCTAGGGCTGATGCTAACCCTAACCCTAACCCTAACACTATCATAGGGCTGATGCTAACCCTAACCCTAACACTATCCTAGGCCTGATGCTAACCCTAACCCTAACCCTAACACTATCTTAGTTCTGATGCTAACCCTAACCCTAACACTAACACTATCCTAGGCCTGATGCTAACCCTATCCCTAACCCTAACACTATCCTAGGGCTGATTCTAACCCTAACCCTAATACTATCCTAGGGCTGATGCTAACCCTAACCCTAACCGTAACACTATCCTAGGGCTGACGCTAACACTAACCCTCACACTATCCTAGGCCTGATGCTAACCCTAACGCTAACACTTACACTATCCTAGGGCTGATGCTAACCCTAACCCTAACCCTAACACTATCCTATGGCTGATGCTAACCCTAAGCCTAACACTATCCTAGGGCTCATGCTAACCCTAACCCTAACCCTAACACTATCCTAGGGCTGATGCTAACCCTAACCCTAACCCTAACACTCTTCTAGGGCTGATGCTAACCCTAAAATTAACACTATCCTAGGGCTGATGCTAACCCTAACCCTAACACTATCCTAGGGCTGATGCTAACCCTAACCCTAACCCTAACACTATCCTATCGTTGATTCTAACCCTAAACCTAACCCTAACACTATCCTAGAGCTGATGCTAACGCTAACCCTAACCCTAACCCTAACCCTAATACTATCCCAGGGCTGATGCTAACCCTAACCCTAACCCTAACACTATCCTAGGGCTGATGCTAACCCTAACACTAACACTATCCTAGGGCTGATGCTAACCCTAACCCTAACCCTAACACTATCCTAGGGCTGATGCTAACCCTAACCCTAACTCTAACACTATCCTAGGGCTGAGGCTAACCCTAACCCTAACACTATCCTACGGCTGATGCTAACCCTAACCCTAACCCTAACTCTATCCTAAGGCTGACGCTAACCCTAACACTAACACTATAGTAGGCCTGGTGTTAACGCTAACCTTAACCCTAACACTATCCTAGGGCTGATGCTAACCCTAACCCTAACCCTAACACTATCCTAGGGCTGATGCTAACCCTAACGCTAACCCTAACACTATCCTTGAACTGATGCTAACCCTAACCCTAACCCTAACACTATCTTAGTTCTGATGCTAACCCTAACCCTAACACTAACACTATCCTAGGCCTGATGCTAACCCTATCCCTAACCCTAACACTATCCTAGGGCTCATTCTAACCCTAACCCTAATACTATCCTGGGGCTGATGCTAACCCTAACCCGACCGTAACACTATGCTAGGGCTGACGCTAACCCTAACCCTCACCCTAACACTATCCTAGGGCTGATGCTAACCCTAACCCTAACACTATCCTAGGGCTTATGCTAACCCTAACCCTAACCCTAACATTATCCTAGGGCTGATGCTAACCCTAACACTAACACTATCCTAGGGCTGATGCTAACCCTAACCCTAACCCTAACACTATCATCGGGCTGATGCTAACCCTAACCCTAACACTATCCTAGGGCTGATGCTAACCCTAACCCTAACCCTAACACTATCCTAGGGCTGATGCTAACCCTAACCCTAACCCTAACACTCTTCTAGGGCTGATGCTAACCCTAAGCCTAACACTATCCTAGGGTTGATGCTAATCCTAACCCTAACACTATCCTAGGGCTGATGCTAACCATAACCCTAACCCTAACCCTAACACTATCCTAGGCCTGATGCTAACCCTAACCCTAACACTTACACTATCCTAGGGCTGATGCTAACCCTAACCCTAACCCTAACACTATCCTAGGGTTGATGCTAACCCTAACCCTAACACTATCCTAGGGCTGATGCTAACCCTAACCCTAACCCTAACACTATTCTAGGGCTGATGCTAACCCTAACCCTAACACTATCCTAGGGCTGATGCTAACACTAACCCTAACCCTAACACTATCCTAGGGCTGATGCTAACCCTAACACTAACACTATCCTAGGGCTGATGCTAACCCTAACCCTAACCCTAACACTATCCTAGGGGTGATGCTAACCCTAACCCTAACACTATCCTAGGGCTGATGCTAACCCTAACCCTAACCCTAACACTATCCTAGGGCTGATGCTAACCCTAACCCTAACTCTAACACTATCCTAGGGCTGATGCTAACCCTAACCCTAACAAAATCCTAGGCCTGATGCTAACCCTAACACTTACCCTAACACTATCCTAGGGCTGATGCTAAACCTAACCATAACCCTAACACTATCCTAGGGCTGATGCTAACCCTAACCCTAACCCTAACACTATCCTTGGGCTGATGCTAACCCTAACCTTAACACTATCCTGGGCCTGATGCTAACCCTAACCCTAACCCTAACACTATCCTAGGGCTGATGCTAACCCTAACCCTAACACTATCCTTGGGCTGATGCGAACCCTAACCCTAACCCTAACACTATCCTAGCCCTGATGATAACCTTAACCCTAACCCTAACACTATCCTAGGGTTTATGTTAACCTTAACCCTAACACTATCCTAGGGCTGATGCTAACCCTAACCCTAACCCTAACACTATCCTTGAACTGATGCTAACCCTAACCCTAACCCTAACACTATCCTAGGCCTGATGCTAACCCTAACCCTAACACTATCCTAGGGCTGATGCTAACCCTAACCCTAACCCTAACACTATCTTAGTTCTGATGCTAACCCTAACCCTAACACTAACACTATCCTAGGCCTGATGCTAACCCTATCCCTAACCCTAACAGTATCCTAGGGCTGATTCTAACCCTAACCCTAATACTATCCTAGGGCTGATGCTAAACCTAACCCTAACCGTAACACTATGCTAGGGCTGACGCTAACCCTAACTCTCACCCTAACGCTATCCTAGGGCTGATGCTAACCCTAACCCTAACCCTAACACTATCCTAGGCCTGATGCTAACCCTAACCCTAACACTATCCTAGGCCTGATGCTAACCCTAACCCTAACACTATCCTAGGGCTGTGGCTAACCCTAACCCTAACCCTAACACTATCCTAGGCCTGATGCTAACCCTAACCCTAACACTATCCTAGGGCTGTTGCTAACCCTAACCCTAACCCTAACACTATCCTAGGGTTTATGTTAACCCTAACCCTAACACTATCCTAGGGCTGATGCTAACCCTAACCCTAACCCTAACACTATCCTAGGGCGGATGCTAACCCTAACCCTAACCCTAACACTATGCTAGGGCTGATGCTAACCCTAACACTTACACTATCCTAGGGCTGATGCTAACCCTAACCCTAACCCTAACACTATCCTAGGGCTGATGCTAACCCTAACACTAACACTATCCTAGGCCTGATGCTAACCCTAACCCTAACCCTAACACTATCTTAGTTCTGATGCTAACCCTAACCCTAACACTAACACTATCCTAGGCCTGATGCTAACCCTATCCCTAACCCTAACACTATCCTGGGGCTGATTCTAACCCTAACCCTAATACTATCCTAGGGATGATGCTAACCCTAACCCTAACCCTAACACTATCCTAGTGCTGACGCTAACCCTAACCCTCACCCTAACACTATCCTAGGGCTGATGATAACCCTAACCCTAACACTATCCTAGGCCTGATGCTAAGCCTAACCCTAACACTTACGCTATCCTAGGGCTGATGCTAACCCTAACCCTAACCCTAACACTATCCTAGGGCTGATGTTAACCCTAACGCTAACACTATCCTAGGGCTGATGCTAACCCTAACCCTAACCCTAACACTCTTATAGGGCTGATGCTAACCCTAAGCCTAACACTATCCTAGGCCTGATGCTAACCCTAACCCTAACACTATCCTAGGGCTGATGCTAACCCTAACACTATCCTAGGCCTGATGCTAACCCTATCCCTAACCCTAACACTCTCCTAGGGCTGAGGCTAACCCTAACCCTAACACTATCGTAGGGCTGATGCTAACCCTAACCCTAACCCTAACACTATCCTAGGGTTGATGCTAACCCTAACCCTAACACTATCCTAGGGCTGATGCTAACCCTAACCCTAACCCTAACACTATCCTAGGGCTGATGCTAACCCTAACCCTAACACTATCCTAGGGCTGATGCTAACCCTAACCCTAACCCTAACACTATCCTAGGGCTGATGCTAACCCTAACCCTAACCCTAACACTATCCTAGGGCTGATGCTAACCCTAAGCCTAACAATATCCTAGGCCTGATGATATCCATAACCCTAAACCTAACACTATCCTAGGGCTGATGCTAACCCTAACCCTAACCATAACACTATCCTAGGGCTGATTCTAACCTTAACCCTAACACTATCCTAGGCCTGATGCTAACCCTAACCCTTACCCTAACACTATCCTAGGGCTGATGCTAAACCTAACCATAACCCTAAAACTATCCTAGGGCTGATGCTAACCCTAACCCTAACCCTAACACTATCCTAGGGCTGATGCTAACCCTAACCCTAACACTCTCCTAGGCCTGATGCTAACCCTAACCCTAACACTATCCTAGGGCTGATGCTAACCCTAACCCTAACCCAAACACTATCCTAGGGTTGATGCTAACCCTAACCCTAACACTATCCTAGGGCTGATGCTAACCCTAACCCTAACCCTAACACTATCCTAGGGCTCATGCTAACCCTAACCCTAACACTATCCTAGGGCTGATGCTAACCCTAACGCTAACCCTAACACTATCCTTGAACTGATGCTAACCCTAACCCTAACCCTAACACTATCCTAGGCCTGATGATAACCCTAACCCTAACCCTAACACTACCCTAGGGTTTATGTTAACCCTAACCCTAACACTATCCTAGGGCTGATGCTAACCCTAACCCTAACCCTAACACTATCCTAGGGCGGATGCTAACCCTAACCCTAACCCTAACACTATCCTAGGGCTGATGCTAACCCTAACCCTAACCCCAACACTATCCTAGGGCTGATTCTAACAGTAACCCTAACACTATCCTAGGCCTGATGCTAACCCTAACCCTTACCCTAACACTATCCTAGGGCTGATGCTAAACCTAACCATAACCCTAACACTATCCTAGGGCTGATGCTAACCCTAATCCTAACCCTAACACTATCCTAGGGCTGATGCTAACCCTAAACCTAACTCGAACACTATCCTAGGGCTGAGGCTAACCCTAACCCTAACACTATCCTAGGGCTGATGCTAACCCTAACCCTAACACTATCCTAGGGCTGATTCTAACCCTAACACTAACGCTAACACTATCCTAAGGCTGATGCTAACCCTAACACTAACACTATCCTAGGCCTGGTGCTAACCCTAACCCTAACCCTAACACTATCCTAGGGCTGATGCTAACCCTAAAACTAAGAATATCCTAGGGCTGATGCTAACCCTAACCCTAACCCTAACAATATCCTAGGGCTGATGCTAACCCTAACCCTAACCCTAACACTATTCTAGGGCTGATGCTAACCCTAACCCTAACTCTAACACTATCCTAGGGATGATGATAACCCTAACCCTAACAATATCCTAGGCCTGATGATATCCCTAACCCTAAACCTAACACTATCCTAAGGCTGATGCTAACCATAACCTTAACCCTAACACCATCCTAGGGCTGATTCTAACCGTAACCCTAACACTATCCTAGGCCTGATGCTAACCCTAACACTTACCCTAACACTATCCTAGGGCTGATGCTAAACCTAACCATAACACTAACACTATCCTAGGGCTGATGCTAACCCTAACCCTAACACTATCCTAGGTCTGATGCTAACCCTAACCCTAACACTATCCTAGGGCTGACGCTAACCCTAACCCTAACCCTAACACTATCCTAGGCCTGATGCTAACACTATCCCTAACCCTAACACTCTCCTAGGGCTGAGGCTAACCCTAACCCTAACACTATCCTAGGGCTGATGCTAACCCTAACCCTAACCCAAACACTATCCTAGGGTTGATGCTAACCCTAACGCTAACACTATCCTTGGGCTGATAATAACCCTAACCCTAACCCTAACACTATCCTAGGGCTGATGCTAACCCTAATCCTAACACTATCCTAGGCCTGATGCTAACCCTAACCCTAACCCTAACACTATCCTAGGGCTGATGCTAACCCTAACCCTAACACTATCCTAGGGCTGATGATAACCCTAACCCTAACCCTAACACTATCCTATGGTTGATTCTAACCCTAACCCTAACCCTAACACTATCCTAGAGCTGATGCTAACGCTAACCCTAACCCTAACCCTAACCCTAATACTATCCTTGGGCTGATGCTAACCCTAACCCTAACCCTAACACTATCCTAGGGCTGATGCTAACCCTAACACTAACACTATCCTAGGGCTGATGCTAACCCTAACCCTAACCCTAACACTATCCTAGGGCTGATGCTAACCCTAACCCTAACTCTAACACTATCCTAGGGCTGAGGCTAACCCTAACTCTAACACTATCCTACGGCTGATGCTAACCCTAACCCTAACCCTAACGCTATCCTAAGGCTGATGCTAACCCTAACACTAACACTATAGTAGGCCTGGTGTTAACCCTAACCTTAACCCTAACACTATCCTAGGGCTGATGCTTACCCTAACCCTAACACTATCCTAGGCCTGATGATAACCCTAACCCTAACCCTAACACTATCCTAAGGCTGATGCTAAACCTAACCCTAACCCTAACAGTATCCTAGGGCTGATGCTAACCCTAACCCTAACCCTAACACTATCCTAGGGCTGATGCTAACCCTAACACTAACACTATCCTAGGGCTGATGCTAACCCTAACCCTAACCCTAACACTATCCTAGGGCTGATGCTAACCCTAACCCTAACCCTAACACTCTTCTAGGGCTGATGCTAACCCTAAGCCTAACACTATCCTAGGGCTGATGCTAACCCTAACCCTAACACTATCCTAGGGCTGATGCTAACCCTAACCCTAACCCTAACACTATCTTAGTTCTGATGCTAACCCTAACCCTAACACTAACACTATCCTAGGCCTGATGCTAACCCTATACCTAACCCTAACACTATCCTAGGGCTGATTCTAACCCTAACACTAACACTATCCTAGGGCTGATGCTAACCCTAACCCTAACCCTAACACTATCCTAGGGCTGATGCTAACCCTAACCCTAACACTATCCTAGGGCTGATGCTAACCCTAACCCTAACCCTAACACTATCCTAGGGCTGATGCTAACCCTATCCCTAACTATAACACTATCCTAGGGCTGATGCTAACCCTAACCCTAACAATATCCTAGGCCTGATGCTAACCCTAACACTTACCCTAACACTATCCTAGGGCTGATGCTAAACCTAACCATAACCCTAACACTATCCTAGGGCTGATGCTAACCCTAACCCTAACCCTAACACTATCCTTGGGCTGATGCTAACCCTAACCCTAACACTATCCTGGGCCTGATGCTAACCCTAACCCTAACCCTAACACTATCCTAGGGCTGATGCTAACCCTAACCCTAACACTATCCTTGGGCTGATGTTAACCCTAACCCTAACCCTAACACTATACTAGGCCTGATGATAACCCTAACCCTAACCCTAACACTATCCTAGGGTTTATGTTAACCTTAACCCTAACACTATCCTAGGGCTGATGCTAAACCTAACCCTAACCCTAACACTATCCTAGGGCTGATGCTAACCCTAACGCTAACCCTAACACTATCCTTGAACTGATGCTAACCCTAACCCTAACCCTAACACTATCCTAGGCCTGATGCTAAACCTAACCCTAACACTATCCTAGGCCTGATGCTAACCCTAACCCTAACCCTAACACTATCTTAGTTCTGATGCTAACCCTAACCCTAACACTAACACTATCTTAGGCCTGATGCTAACCCTATCCCTAACCCTAACACTATCCTAGGGCTGATTCTAACCCTAACCCTAATACTATCCTAGGGCTGATGCTAACCCTAACCCTAACCGTAACACTATGCTAGGGCTGACGCTAACCCTAACCCTCACCCTAACACTATCCTAGGGCTGATGCTAACCCTAACCCTAACACTATCCTAGGCCTGATGCTAACCCTAACCCTAACACTTACACTATCCTAGGGCTGATGCTAACCCTAACCCTAACCCTAACACTATCCTAGGGCTGATGTTAACCCTAACCCTAACACTATCCTAGGGCTGATGCTAACCCTAACCCTAACCCTAACACTCTTCTAGGGCTGATGCTAACCCTAAGCCTAACACTATCCTAGGCCTGATGCTAACCCTAACCCTAACACTATCCTAGGGCTGATGCTAACCCTAACCCTAACCCTAACACTATCCTAGGCCTGATGCTAACCCTATCCCTAACCCTAACACTATCCTAGGGCTGAATCTAACCCTAACCCTAATACTATCCTAGGGCTGATGCTAACCCTAACCCTAACCGTAACACTATGCTAGGGCTGACGCTAACCCTAACCCTCACCCTAACACTATCCTAGGGCTGATGCTAACCCTAACCCTAACACTATCCTAGGCCTGATGCTAACCCTAACCCTAACACTTACACTATCCTAGGGCTGATGCTAACCCTAACCCTAACCCTAACACTATCCTAGGGCTGATGTTAACCCTAACCCTAACACTTTCCTAGGGCTGATGCTAACCCTAACCCTAACCCTAACACTCTTCCAGGGCTGATGCTAACCCTAAGCCTAACACTATCCTAGGCCTGATGCTAACCCTAACCCTAACACTATCCTAGGGCTGATGCTAACCCTAACCCTAACCCTAACACTATCCTATTGTTGATGCTAACCCTAACCCTAACACTATCCTAGGGCTGATGCTAACCCTAACCCTAACACTATCCTAGGGCTGATGCTAACCCTAACCCTAACCCTAACACTATCCTAGGGCTGATGCTAACCCTAACACTAACACTATCCAAGCCTGATGCTAACCCTAACCCTAACCCTAACACTATCCTAGGGCTGATGCTAACCCTAACCCTAACACTATCCTAGGGCTGATGCTAACCCTAACCCTAACCCTAACACTATAATCGGGCTGATGCTAACCCTAACCCTAACACTATCCTAGGGCTGATGCTAAACCTAACCCTAACCCTAACACTATCCTAGGGCTGATGCTAACCCTAACCCTAACCCTAACACTCTTCTAGGGCTGATGCTAACCCTAAGCCTAACACTATCCTAGGGCTGATACTAACCCTAACCCTAACACTATCCTAGGGCTGATGCTAACCCTAACCCTAACCCTAACACTCTTCTAGGGCTGATGCTAACCCTAAAACTAACACTATCCTAGGGCTGATGATAACCCTAACCCTAACCCTAACACTATCCTAGGGCTGATGCTAACCCTAACCCTAACACTATCCTAGGGCTGATGCTAACCCTAACCCTAACCCTAACACTATAATCGGGCTGATGCTAACCCTAACCCTAACACTATCCTAGGGCTGATGCTAACCCTAACCCTAACCCTAATACTATCCTAGGGCTGATGCTAACCCTAACCCTAACCCTAACACTATCCTAGGGCTGATGCTAACCCTAACACTAACACTATCCTAGGGCTGATGCTAACCCTAACCCTAACCCTAACACTATCCTAGGGCTGATGCTAACCCTAACCCTAACTCTAACACTATCCTAGGGCTGAGGCTAACCCTAACCCTAACACTATCCTACGGCTGATGCTAACCCTAACCCTAACCCTAACGCTATCCTAAGGCTGATGCTAACCCTAACAATAACACTATAGTAGGCCTGGTGTTAACCCTAACCTTAACCCTAACACTATCCTAGGGCTGATGCTTACCCTAACCCTAACACTATCCTAGGCCTGATGATAACCCTAACCCTAACCCTAACACTATCCTAAGGCTGATGCTAAACCTAACCCTAACCCTAACACTATCCTAGGGCTGATGCTAACCCTAACCCTAACCCTAACACTATCCTAGGGCTGATGCTAACCCTAACACTAACAATATCCTAGGGCTGATGCTAACCCTAACCCTAACCCTAACACTATCCTAGGGCTGATGCTAACCCTAACCCTAACACTATCCTAGGCCTGATGCTAACCCTAACCCTAACCCTAACACTATCTTAGTTCTGATGCTAACCCTAACCCTAACAATAACACTATCCTAGGCCTGATGCTAACCCTATCACTAACCCTAACACTATCCTAGGGCTGATTCTAACCCTAATCCTAATACTATCCTAGGGCTGATGCTAACCCTAACCCTAACCGTAACACTATCCTAGGGCTGACGCTAACCCTAACCCTAACACTATCCTAGGCCTGATGCTAACCCTAACCCTAACACTTCCAGTAACCTAGGGCTGATGCTAACCCTAACCCTAACCCTAACACTATCCTAGGGCTGTTGTTAAACCTAACCCTAACACTATCCTAGGGCTGATGCTAACCCTAACCCTAACCCTAACACTCTTCTAGGGCTGACGCTAACCCTAAGCCTAAGACTATCCTAGGCCTGATGCCAGCCCTAACCCTAACACTATCCTAGGGCTGATGCTAACCCCAACCCTAACCCTAACACTATCCTAGGCCTGATGCTAACCCTATCCCTAACCCTAACACTCTCCTAGGGCTGAGGCTAACCCTAACCCTACCACTATCCTAGGGCTGATGCTAACCCTAACCCTAACCCTAACACTATTCTAGGGTTGATGCTAACCCTAACCCTAACACTATCATAGGGCTGATGCTAACCCTAACCCTAAACTTAACACTATCCTAGGGCTGATGCTAACCCTAACCCTAACACTATCCTAGGGCTGATGCTAACCCTAACCCTAACCCTAACACTATCCTAGGGCTCATGCTAACCCTAACACTAACACTATCCTAGGGCTGATGCTAACCCTAACCCTAACCCTAACACTATCCTAGGGCTGATGCTAACCCTAACCCTAACACTATCCTCGGCTGATGCTAACCCTAACCCTAAACCTAACACTATCATAGGGCTGGTGCTAACCCTAAACCTAACACTATCCTAGGCCTGATGCTAACCCTAACCCTAACCCTAACACTATCTTAGTTCTGATGCTAACCCTAACCTTAACACTAACACTATCCTAGGCCTGATGCTAACCCTAACCCTTACCCTAACACTATCCTAGGGCTGATGCTAAACCTAACCATAACCCTAAAACTATCCTAGGGCTGATGCTAACCCTAACCCTAACCGTAACACTATCCTAGGGCTGACGATAACCCTAACCCTCACACTATCCTAGGCCTGATGATATCCCTAACCCTAACACTTACACTATCCTAGGGCTGATGCTAACCCTAACCCTAACCCTAACACTATCCTAGGGCTGATGTTAACCCTAACCCTAACACTATCCTAGGGCTGATGCTAACCCTAACCCTAACCGTAACACTCTTCTAGGGCTGATGCTAACCCTAAGCCTAACACTATCCTAGGCCTGATGCTAACCCTAACCCTAACACTATCCTAGGGCTGATGCTAACCCTAACCCTAACCGTAACACTATCCTAGGCCTGATGCTAACCCTATCCCTAACCCTAACACTCTCTTAGGGCTGAGGCTAACCCTAACCCTAACACTATCCTAGGGCTGATGCTAACCCTAACCCTAACCCGAACACTATCCTAGGGCTGATGCTAACCCTAACCCTAACAATATCCTAGGCCTGATGCTAACCCTAACACTTACCCTAACACTATCCTAGGGCTGATGCTAAACCTAACCATAACCCTAACACTATCCTAGGGCTGATGCTAACCCTAACCCTAACCCTAACACTATCCTTGGGCTGATGCTAACCCTAACCCTAACACTATCCTGGGCCTGACGCTAACCCTAACCCTAACCCTAACACTATCCTAGGGCTGATGCTAACCCTAATCCTAACACTATCCTTGGGCTGATGTTAACCCTAACCTTAACCCTAACTCTATACTAGGCCTGATGATAACCCTAACCCTAACCCTAACACTATCCTAGGGTTTATGTTAACCTTAACCCTAACACTATCCTAGGGCTGATGCTAACCCTAACCCTAACCCTAACACTATCCTAGGGCTGATGCTAACCCTAACGCTAACCCTAACACTATCCTTGAACTGATGCTAACCCTAACCCTAAACCTAACACTATCCTAGGCCTGATGCTAACCCTAACCATAACCCTAACACTATCTTAGTTCTGATGCTAACCCTAACCCTAACACTAACACTATCTTAGGCCTGATGCTAACCCTATCGCTAACCCTAACACTATCCTAGGGCTGATTCTAACCCTAACCCTAATATTATCCTAGGGCTGATGCTAACCCTAACCCTAACCGTAACACTATGCTAGGGCTGACGCTAACCCTAACCCTCACCCTAACACTATCCTAGGGCTGATGCTAACCCTAACCCTAACACTATCCTAGGCCTGATGCTAACCCTAACCCTAACACTTACACTATCCTAGGGCTGATGCTAACCCTAACCCTAACCCTAACACTATCCTAGGGCTGATGTTAACCCTAACCCTAACACTATCCTAGGGCTGATGCTAACCGTAACCCTAACCCTAACACTCTTCTAGGGCTGATGCTAACCCTAAGCCTAACACTATGCTAGGCCTGATGCTAACCCTAACCCTAACACTATCCTAGGGCTGATGCTAACACTAACCCTAACTCTAACACTATCCTAGGCTTGATGCTAACCCTATCCCTAACCCTAACACTATCCTAGGGCTGATTCTAACCCTAACCCTAATACTATCCTAGGGCTGATGCTAATCCTAACCCTAACCGTAACACTATGCTAGGGCTGACGCTAACCCTAATCCTCACCCTAACACTATCCTAGGGCTGATGCTAACCCTAACACTAACACTATCCTAGGGCTGATGCTAACCCTAACCCTAACCCTAACACTATCCTAGGGCTGATGCTAACCCTAACCCTAACACTATCCTAGGGCTGATGCTAACCCTAACCCTAACCCTAACACTATAATCTGGCTGATGCTAACCCTAACGCTAACACTATCCTAGGGCTGATGCTAACCGTAACCCTAACCCTAACACTATCCTAGGGCTGATGCTAACCCTAACCCTAACCCTAACACTCTTCTAGGGCTGATGCTAACCCTAAGCCTAACACTATCCTAGGGCTGATAGTAACCCTAACCCTAACACTATCCTAGGGCTGATGCTAACCCTAACCCTAACCCTAACACTCTTCTAGGGCTGATGCTAACCCTAAAACTAACACTATCCTAGGGCTGATGCTAACCCTAACCCTAACACTATCCTAGGGCTGATGATAACCCTAACCCTAACCCTAACACTATCCTATGGTTGATTCTAACCCTAACCCTAACCCTAACACTATCCTAGAGCTGATGCTAACGCTAACCCTAACCCTAACCCTAAACCTAATACTATCCTAGGGCTGATGCTAACGCTAACCCTAACCCTAACACTATCCTAGGGCTGATGCTAACCCTAACACTAACACTATCCTAGGGCTGATGCTAACCCTAACCCTAACCCTAACACTATCCTAGGGCTGATGCTAACCCTAACCCTAACTCTAACACTATCCTAGGGCTGAGGCTAACCCTAACTCTAACACTATCCTACGGCTGATGCTAACCCTAACCCTAACCCTAACGCTATCCTAAGGCTGATGCTAACCCTAACACTAACACTATAGTAGGCCTGGTGTTAACCCTAACCTTAATCCTAACACTATCCTAGGGCTGATGCTTACCCTAACCCTAACACTATCCTAGGCCTGATGATAACCCTAACCCTAACCCTAACACTATCCTAAGGCTGATGCTAAACCTAACCCTAACCCTAACACTATCCTAGGGCTGATGCTAACCCTAACCCTAACCCTAACACTATCCTAGGGCTGATGCTAACCCTAACACTAACACTATCCTAGGGCTGATGCTAACCCTAACCCTAACCCTAACACTATCCTAGGGCTGATGCTAACCCTAACCCTAACACTATCCTAGGCCTGATGCTAACCCTAACCCTAACCCTAACACTATCTTAGTTCTGATGCTAACCCTAACCCTAACACTAACACTATCCTAGGCCTGATGCTAACCCTATCCCTAACCCTAACACTATCCTAGGGCTGATTCTAACCCTAACGCTAATACTATCCTAGGGCTGATGCTAACCCTAACCCTAACCGTAACACTATCCTAGGGCTGACGCTACCCCTAACCCTAACACTATCCTAGGCCTGATGCTAACCCTAACCCTAACACTTACACTATCCTAGGGCTGATGCTAACCCTAACCCTAACCCTAACACTATCCTAGGGCTGATGTTAACCCTAACCATAACACTATCCTAGGGCTGATGCTAACCCTAACCCTAACCCTAACACTCTTCTAGGGCTGATGCTAACCCTAAGCCTAACACTAACCTAGGCCTGATGCCAGCCCTAACCCTAACACTATCCTAGGGCTGATGCTAACCCCAACCCTAAACCTAACACTATCCTAGGCCTGATGCTAACCCTATCCCTAACCCTAAGACTCTCCTAGGGCTGAGGCTAACCCTAACCCTACCACTATCCTAGGGCTGATGCTAACCCTAACCCTAACCCTAACACTATCCTAGGGTTGATGCTAACCCTAACCCTAACACTATCATAGGGCTGATGCTAACCCTAACCCTAACTTTAACACTATCCTAGGGCTGATGCTAACCCTAACCCTAACACTATCCTAGGGCTGATGCTAACCCTAACCCTAACCCTCACACTATCCTTGGGCCGATGCTAACCCTAACACTAACACTATCCTAGGGCTGATGCTAACCCTAACCCTAACCCTAACACTATCCTAGGGCTGATGCTAACCCTAACCCTAACCCTAACACTATCCTAGGGCTGATGCTAACCCTAACCCTAACACAATCCTAGGGCGGATGCTAACCCTAACCCTAACCCTAACACTATCCTAGGGCTGATGCTAACCCTAATACTAACACTATCCTAGGGCTGATGCTAACCCTAACGCTAACCCGAACACTATCCTTGAACTGATGCTAACCCTAACCCTAACCCTAACAGTATCCTAGGCCTGATGATAACCCTAACCCTAACGCTAACACTATCCTAGGGTTTATGTTAACCCTAACCCTAACACTACCCTAGGGCTGATGCTAACCCTAACCCTAACCATAACACTAACCTAGGGCGGATGCTAACCCTAACCCTAACCCTAACACTATCCTAGGGCTGATGCTAACCCTAACACTAACACTATCCTAGGGCTGATGCTAACCCTAACCCTAACCCTAACACTATCCTAGGGCTGATGCTAACCCTAACCCTAACACTATCCTAGGCCTGATGCTAACCCTAACCCTAACCCTAACACTATCTTAGTTCTGATGCTAACCCTAACCCTAACACTAACACTATCCTAGGCCTGATGCTAACCCTATCCCTAACCCTAACACTATCCTAGGGCTGATTCTAACCCTAAACCTAATACTATTCTAGGGCTGATGCTAACCCTAACCCTAACCGTAACACTATCCTAGGGCTGACGCTAACCCTAACCCTCACCCTAACACTATCCTAGGGCTGATGCTAACCCTAACCCTAACACTATCCTAGGCCTGATGCTAACCCTAACCCTAACACTTTCACTATCCAAGGGCTGATGCTAACCCTAACCCTAACCCTAACACTATCCTAGGGCTGATGTTAACCCTAACCCTAACACTATCCTAGGGCTGATGCTAACCCTAAACCTAACCCTAACACTCTTCTAGGGCTGATGCTAACCCTAAGCCTAACACTATCCTAGGCCTGATGCTAACCCTAACCCTAACACTATCCTAGGGCTGATGCTAACCCTAACCCTAACCCTAACACTATCCTAGGCCTGATGCTAACCCTATCCCTAACCCTAACACTCTCCTAGGGCTGAGGCTAACCCTAACCCTAACACTATCCTAGGGCTGATGCTAACCCTAACCCTAACCCTAACACTATCCTAGGGTTGATGCTAACCCTAACCCTAACACTATCCAAGGGCTGATGCTAACCCTAACCCTAACCCTAACACTATCCTAGGGCTGATGCTAACCCTAACCCTAACACTATCCTAGGGCTGATGCTAACCCTAACCCTAACCCTAACACTATCCTAGGGCTGATGCTAACCCTAACACTAACACTATCCTAGGGCTGATGCTAACCCTAACCCTAACCCTAACACTATCCTAGGGCTGATGCTAACCCTAACCCTAACCCTAACACTATCATAGGGCTGATGCTAACCCTAACCCTAACACTATCCTAGGGCTGATGCTAACCCTAACCCTAACCCTAACACTATCCTAGGGCTGATGCTAACCCTAACCCTAACCCTAACACTCTTCTAGGGCTGATGCTAACCCTAACCCTAACCCTAACACTATCCTAGGCCTGATGCTAACCCTATCCCTAACCCTAACACTCTCCTAGGGCTGAGGCTAACCCTAACCCTAACACTATCCTAGGGCTGATGCTAACCCTAACCCTAACCCTAACACTATCCTAGGGTTGATGCTAACCCTAACCCTAACACTATCCAAGGGCTGATGCTAACCCTAACCCTAACCCTAACACTATCCTAGGGCTGATGCTAACCCTAACCCTAACACTATCCTAGGGCTGATGCTAACCCTAACCCTAACCCTAACACTATCCTAGGGCTGATGCTAACCCTAACACTAACACTATCCTAGGGCTGATGCTAACCCTAACCCTAACCCTAACACTATCCTAGGGCTGATGCTAACCCTAACCCTAACCCTAACACTATCATAGGGCTGATGCTAACCCTAACCCTAACACTATCCTAGGGCTGATGCTAACCCTAACCCTAACCCTAACACTATCCTAGGGCTGATGCTAACCCTAACACTAACACTATCCTAGGGCTGATGCTAACCCTAACCCTAACCCTAACACTATCCTAGGGCTGATGCTAACCCTAACCCTAACTCTAACACTATCCTAGGGCTGAGGCTAACCCTAACTCTAACACTATCCTACGGCTGATGCTAACCCTAACCCTAACCCTAACGCTATCCTAAGGCTGATGCTAACCCTAACACTAACACTATAGTAGGCCTGGTGTTAACCCTAACCTTAACCCTAACACTATCCTAGGGCTGATGCTTACCCTAACCCTAACACTATCCTAGGCCTGATGATAACCCTAACCCTAACCCTAACACTATCCTAAGGCTGATGCTAAACCTAACCCTAACCCTAACACTATCCTAGGGCTGATGCTAACCCTAACCCTAACCCTAACACTATCCTAGGGCTGATGCTAACCCTAACACTAACACTATCCTAGGGCTGATGCTAACCCTAACCCTAACCCTAACACTATCCTAGGGCTGATGCTAACCCTAACCCTAACACTATCCTAGGCCTGATGCTAACCCTAACCCTAACCCTAACACTATCTTAGTTCTGATGCTAACCCTAACCCTAACACTAACACTATCCTAGGCCTGATGCTAACCCTATCCCTAACCCTAACACTATCCTAGGGCTGATTCTAACCCTAACGCTAATACTATCCTAGGGCTGATGCTAACCCTAACCCTAACCGTAACACTATCCTAGGGCTGACGCTACCCCTAACCCTAACACTATCCTAGGCCTGATGCTAACCCTAACCCTAACACTTACACTATCCTAGGGCTGATGCTAACCCTAACCCTAACCCTAACACTATCCTAGGGCTGATGTTAACCCTAACCATAACACTATCCTAGGGCTGATGCTAACCCTAACCCTAACCCTAACACTCTTCTAGGGCTGATGCTAACCCTAAGCCTAACACTAACCTAGGCCTGATGCCAGCCCTAACCCTAACACTATCCTAGGGCTGATGCTAACCCCAACCCTAAACCTAACACTATCCTAGGCCTGATGCTAACCCTATCCCTAACCCTAAGACTCTCCTAGGGCTGAGGCTAACCCTAACCCTACCACTATCCTAGGGCTGATGCTAACCCTAACCCTAACCCTAACACTATCCTAGGGTTGATGCTAACCCTAACCCTAACACTATCATAGGGCTGATGCTAACCCTAACCCTAACTTTAACACTATCCTAGGGCTGATGCTAACCCTAACCCTAACCCTCACACTATCCTTGGGCCGATGCTAACCCTAACACTAACACTATCCTAGGGCTGATGCTAACCCTAACCCTAACCCTAACACTATCCTAGGGCTGATGCTAACCCTAACCCTAACCCTAACACTATCCTAGGGCTGATGCTAACCCTAACCCTAACACAATCCTAGGGCGGATGCTAACCCTAACCCTAACCCTAACACTATCCTAGGGCTGATGCTAACCCTAACACTAACACTATCCTAGGGCTGATGCTAACCCTAACGCTAACCCGAACACTATCCTTGAACTGATGCTAACCCTAACCCTAACCCTAACAGTATCCTAGGCCTGATGATAACCCTAACCCTAACGCTAACACTATCCTAGGGTTTATGTTAACCCTAACCCTAACACTACCCTAGGGCTGATGCTAACCCTAACCCTAACCATAACACTAACCTAGGGCGGATGCTAACCCTAACCCTAACCCTAACACTATCCTAGGGCTGATGCTAACCCTAACACTAACACTATCCTAGGGCTGATGCTAACCCTAACCCTAACCCTAACACTATCCTAGGGCTGATGCTAACCCTAACCCTAACACTATCCTAGGCCTGATGCTAACCCTAACCCTAACCCTAACACTATCTTAGTTCTGATGCTAACCCTAACCCTAACACTAACACTATCCTAGGCCTGATGCTAACCCTATCCCTAACCCTAACACTATCCTAGGGCTGATTCTAACCCTAAACCTAATACTATTCTAGGGCTGATGCTAACCCTAACCCTAACCGTAACACTATCCTAGGGCTGACGCTAACCCTAACCCTCACCCTAACACTATCCTAGGGCTGATGCTAACCCTAACCCTAACACTATCCTAGGCCTGATGCTAACCCTAACCCTAACCCTAACACTATCCTAGGGCTGATGCTAACCCTAACACTAACACTATCCTAGGGCTGATGCTAACCCTAACCCTAACCCTAACACTATCCTAGGGCTGATGCTAACCCTAACCCTAACCCTAACACTATCATAGGGCTGATGCTAACCCTAACCCTAACACTATCCTAGGGCTGATGCTAACCCTAACCCTAACCCTAACACTATCCTAGGGCTGATGCTAACCCTAACCCTAACCCTAACACTCTTCTAGGGCTGATGCTAACCCTAACCCTAACCCTAACACTATCCTAGGCCTGATGCTAACCCTATCCCTAACCCTAACACTCTCCTAGGGCTGAGGCTAACCCTAACCCTAACACTATCCTAGGGCTGATGCTAACCCTAACCCTAACCCTAACACTATCCTAGGGTTGATGCTAACCCTAACCCTAACACTATCCAAGGGCTGATGCTAACCCTAACCCTAACCCTAACACTATCCTAGGGCTGATGCTAACCCTAACCCTAACACTATCCTAGGGCTGATGCTAACCCTAACCCTAACCCTAACACTATCCTAGGGCTGATGCTAACCCTAACACTAACACTATCCTAGGGCTGATGCTAACCCTAACCCTAACCCTAACACTATCCTAGGGCTGATGCTAACCCTAACCCTAACCCTAACACTATCATAGGGCTGATGCTAACCCTAACCCTAACACTATCCTAGGGCTGATGCTAACCCTAACCCTAACCCTAACACTATCCTAGGGCTGATGCTAACCCTAACACTAACACTATCCTAGGGCTGATGCTAACCCTAACCCTAACCCTAACACTATCCTAGGGCTGATGCTAACCCTAACCCTAACTCTAACACTATCCTAGGGCTGAGGCTAACCCTAACTCTAACACTATCCTACGGCTGATGCTAACCCTAACCCTAACCCTAACGCTATCCTAAGGCTGATGCTAACCCTAACACTAACACTATAGTAGGCCTGGTGTTAACCCTAACCTTAACCCTAACACTATCCTAGGGCTGATGCTTACCCTAACCCTAACACTATCCTAGGCCTGATGATAACCCTAACCCTAACCCTAACACTATCCTAAGGCTGATGCTAAACCTAACCCTAACCCTAACACCATCCTAGGGCTGATGCTAACCCTAACCCTAACCCTAACACTATCCTAGGGCTGATGCTAACCCTAACACTAACACTATCCTAGGGCTGATGCTAACCCTAACCCTAACCCTAACACTATCCTAGGGCTGATGCTAACCCTAACCCTAACACTATCCTAGGCCTGATGCTAACCCTAACCCTAACCCTAACACTATCTTAGTTCTGATGCTAACCCTAACCCTAACACTAACACTATCCTAGGCCTGATGCTAACCCTATCCCTAACCCTAACACTATCCTAGGGCTGATTCTAACCCTAACGCTAATACTATCCTAGGGCTGATGCTAACCCTAACCCTAACCGTAACACTATCCTAGGGCTGACGCTACCCCTAACCCTAACACTATCCTAGGCCTGATGCTAACCCTAACCCTAACACTTACACTATCCTAGGGCTGATGCTAACCCTAACCCTAACCCTAACACTATCCTAGGGCTGATGTTAACCCTAACCATAACACTATCCTAGGGCTGATGCTAACCCTAACCCTAACCCTAACACTCTTCTAGGGCTGATGCTAACCCTAAGCCTAACACTAACCTAGGCCTGATGCCAGCCCTAACCCTAACACTATCCTAGGGCTGATGCTAACCCCAACCCTAAACCTAACACTATCCTAGGCCTGATGCTAACCCTATCCCTAACCCTAAGACTCTCCTAGGGCTGAGGCTAACCCTAACCCTACCACTATCCTAGGGCTGATGCTAACCCTAACCCTAACCCTAACACTATCCTAGGGTTGATGCTAACCCTAACCCTAACACTATCATAGGGCTGATGCTAACCCTAACCCTAACTTTAACACTATCCTAGGGCTGATGCTAACCCTAACCCTAACCCTCACACTATCCTTGGGCCGATGCTAACCCTAACACTAACACTATCCTAGGGCTGATGCTAACCCTAACCCTAACCCTAACACTATCCTAGGGCTGATGCTAACCCTAACCCTAACCCTAACACTATCCTAGGGCTGATGCTAACCCTAACCCTAACACAATCCTAGGGCGGATGCTAACCCTAACCCTAACCCTAACACTATCCTAGGGCTGATGCTAACCCTAACACTAACACTATCCTAGGGCTGATGCTAACCCTAACGCTAACCCGAACACTATCCTTGAACTGATGCTAACCCTAACCCTAACCCTAACAGTATCCTAGGCCTGATGATAACCCTAACCCTAACGCTAACACTATCCTAGGGTTTATGTTAACCCTAACCCTAACACTACCCTAGGGCTGATGCTAACCCTAACCCTAACCATAACACTAACCTAGGGCGGATGCTAACCCTAAACCTAACCCTAACACTATCCTAGGGCTGATGCTAACCCTAACACTAACACTATCCTAGGGCTGATGCTAACCCTAACCCTAACCCTAACACTATCCTAGGGCTGATGCTAACCCTAACCCTAACACTATCCTAGGCCTGATGCTAACCCTAACCCTAACCCTAACACTATCTTAGTTCTGATGCTAACCCTAACCCTAACACTAACACTATCCTAGGCCTGATGCTAACCCTATCCCTAACCCTAACACTATCCTAGGGCTGATTCTAACCCTAAACCTAATACTATTCTAGGGCTGATGCTAACCCTAACCCTAACCGTAACACTATCCTAGGGCTGACGCTAACCCTAACCCTCACCCTAACACTATCCTAGGGCTGATGCTAACCCTAACCCTAACACTATCCTAGGCCTGATGCTAACCCTAACCCTAACACTTACACTATCCAAGGGGTGATGCTAACCCTAACCCTAACCCTAACACTATCCTAGGGCTGATGTTAACCCTAACCCTAACACTATCCTAGGGCTGATGCTAACCCTAAACCTAACCCTAACACTCTTCTAGGGCTGATGCTAACCCTAAGCCTAACACTATCCTAGGCCTGATGCTAACCCTAACCCTAACACTATCCTAGGGCTGATGCTAACCCTAACCCTAACCCTAACACTATCCTAGGCCTGATGCTAACCCTATCCCTAACCCTAACACTCTCCTAGGGCTGAGGCTAACCCTAACCCTAACACTATCCTAGGGCTGATGCTAACCCTAACCCTAACCCTAACACTATCCTAGGGTTGATGCTAACCCTAACCCTAACACTATCCAAGGGCTGATGCTAACCCTAACCCTAACCCTAACACTATCCTAGGGCTGATGCTAACCCTAACTTTAACACTATCCTAGGGCTGATGCTAACCCTAACCCTAACCCTAACACTATCCTAGGGCTGATGCTAACCCTAACACTAACACTATCCTAGGGCTGATGCTAACCCTAACCCTAACCCTAACACTATCCTAGGGCTGATGCTAACCCTAACCCTAACCCTAACACTATCATAGGGCTGATGCTAACCCTAACCCTAACACTATCCTAGGGCTGATGCTAACCCTAACCCTAACCCTAACACTATCCTAGGGCTGATGCTAACCCTAACCCTAACCCTAACACTCTTCTAGGGCTGATGCTAACCCTAAGCCTAACACTATCCTAGGGCTGATGCTAACCCTAACCCTAACACTATCCTAGGGCTGATGCTAACCCTAACCCTAACCCTAACACTCTTCTAGGGCTGATGCTAACCCTAACCCTAACACTATCCTAGGGCTGATGCTAACCCTAACCCTAACACTATCCTAGGGCTGATGCTAACCCTAACCCTAACCCTAACACTATCCTAGGGCTGATGCTAACCCCAACACTAACACTATCCTTGGGCAGATGCTAACCCTAACCCTAACCCTAACACTATCCTAGGGCTCATGCTAACCCTAACCCTAACTCTAACACTATCCTAGGGCTGAGGCTAACCCTAACCCTAACACTATCCTACGGCTGATGCTAACCCTAACCCTAACCCTAACGCTATCCTAAGGCTGACGCTAACCCTAACACTAACACTATAGTAGGCCTGGTGTTAACCCTAACCTTAACCCTAACACTATCCTAGGGCTGATGCTAACCCTAACCCTAACACTATCCTAGGCCTGATGATAACCCTAACCCTAAACCTAACACTATCCTAAGGCTGATGCTAACCCTAACCCTAACCCTAACACTATCCTAGGGCTGATGCTAACCCTAACCCTAACCCTAACACTATCCTAGGGCTGATGCTAACCCTATCACTAACACTATCCTAGGGCTGATGCTAACCCTAACCCTAACCCTAACACTATCCTAGGGCTGATGCTAACCCTAACCCTAACCCTAACACTATCATAGGGCTGATGCTAACCCTAACCCTAACACTATCCTAGGCCTGATGCTAACCCTAAACCTAACCCTAACACTATTTTAGTTCTGATGCTAACCCTAACCCTAACACTTACACTATCCTAGGCCTGATGCTAACCCTATCCCTAACCCTAACACTATCCTAGGGCTGATTCTAACCCTAACCCTAATACTATCCTAGGGCTGATGCTAACCCTAAGCCTAACCGTAACACTATCCTAGGGCTGACGCTAACCCTAACCCTAACACTATCCTAGGCCTGATGCTAACCCTAACCCTAACACTTACACTATCCTAGGGCTGATGCTAACCCTAACCCTAACCCTAACACTATCCTAGGGCTGATGTTAACCCTAACCCTAACACTATCCTAGGGCTGATGCTAACCCTAACCCTAACCCTAACACTCTTCTAGGGCTGATGCTAACCCTAAGCCTAACACTAACCTAGGCCTGATGCCAGCGCTAACCCTAACACTATCCTAGGGCTGATGCTAACCCCAACCCTAAACCTAACACTATCCTAGGCCTGATGCTAACCCTATCCCTAACCCTAAGACTCTCCTAGGGCTGAGGCTAACCCTAACCCTACCACTATCCTAGGGCTGATGCTAACCCTAACCCTAACCCTAACACTATCCTAGGGTTGATGCTAACCCTAACCCTAACACTATCATAGGGCTGATGCTAACCCTAACCCTAACTTTAACACTATCCTAGGGCTGATGCTAACCCTAACCCTAACACTATCCTAGGGCTGATGCTAACCCTAACCCTAACCCTCACACTATCCTTGGGCCGATGCTAACCCTAACACTAACACTATCCTAGGGCTGATGCTAACCCTAACCCTAACCCTAACACTATCCTAGGGCTGATGCTAACCCTAACCCTAACCCTAACACTATCCTAGGGCTGATGCTAACCCTAACCCTAACACAATCCTAGGGCGGATGCTAACCCTAACCCTAACCCTAACACTATCCTAGGGCTGATGCTAACCCTAACACTAACACTATCCTAGGGCTGATGCTAACCCTAACGCTAACCCGAACACTATCCTTGAACTGATGCTAACCCTAACCCTAACCCTAACAGTATCCTAGGCCTGATGATAACCCTAACCCTAACGCTAACACTATCCTAGGGTTTATGTTAACCCTAACCCTAACACTACCCTAGGGCTGATGCTAACCCTAACCCTAACCCTAACACTAACCTAGGGCGGATGCTAACCCTAACCCTAACCCTAACACTATCCTAGGGCTGATGCTAACCCTAACACTAACACTATCCTAGGGCTGATGCTAACCCTAACCCTAACCCTAACACTATCCTAGGGCTGATGCTAACCCTAACCCTAACACTATCCTAGGCCTGATGCTAACCCTAACCCTAACCCTAACACTATCTTAGTTCTGATGCTAACCCTAACCCTAACACTAACACTATCCTAGGCCTGATGCTAACCCTATCCCTAACCCTAACACTATCCTAGGGCTGATTCTAACCCTAAACCTAATACTATTCTAGGGCTGATGCTAACCCTAACCCTAACCGTAACACTATCCTAGGGCTGACGCTAACCCTAACCCTCACCCTAACACTATCCTAGGGCTGATGCTAACCCTAACCCTAACACTATCCTAGGCCTGATGCTAACCCTAACCCTAACACTTACACTATCCAAGGGCTGATGCTAACCCTAACCCTAACCCTAACACTATCCTAGGGCTGATGTTAACCCTAACCCTAACACTATCCTAGGGCTGATGCTAACCCTAAACCTAACCCTAACACTCTTCTAGGGCTGATGCTAACCCTAAGCCTAACACTATCCTAGGCCTGATGCTAACCCTAACCCTAACACTATCCTAGGGCTGATGCTAACCCTAACCCTAACCCTAACACTATCCTAGGCCTGATGCTAACCCTATCCCTAACCCTAACACTCTCCTAGGGCTGAGGCTAACCCTAACCCTAACACTATCCTAGGGCTGATGCTAACCCTAACCCTAACCCTAACACTATCCTAGGGTTGATGCTAACCCTAACCCTAACACTATCCAAGGGCTGATGCTAACCCTAACCCTAACCCTAACACTATCCTAGGGCTGATGCTAACCCTAACCCTAACACTATCCTAGGGCTGATGCTAACCCTAACCCTAACCCTAACACTATCCTAGGGCTGATGCTAACCCTAACCCTAACCCTAACACTATCATAGGGCTGATGCTAACCCTAACCCTAACACTATCCTAGGGCTGATGCTAACCCTAACCCTAACCCTAACACTATCCTAGGGCTGATGCTAACCCTAACCCTAACCCTAACACTCTTCTAGGGCTGATGCTAACCCTAAGCCTAACACTATCCTAGGGCTGATGCTAACCCTAACCCTAACACTATCCTAGGGCTGATGCTAACCCTAACCCTAACCCTAACACTCTTCTAGGGCTGATGCTAACCCTAACCCTAACACTATCCTAGGGCTGATGCTAACCCTAACCCTAACACTATCCTAGGGCTGATGCTAACCCTAACCCTAACCCTAACACTATCCTAGGGCTGATGCTAACCCCAACACTAACACTATCCTTGGGCAGATGCTAACCCTAACCCTAACCCTAACACTATCCTAGGGCTCATGCTAACCCTAACCCTAACTCTAACACTATCCTAGGGCTGAGGCTAACCCTAACCCTAACACTATCCTACGGCTGATGCTAACCCTAACCCTAACACTAACGCTATCCTAAGGCTGACGCTAACCCTAACACTAACACTATAGTAGGCCTGCTGTTAACCCTAACCTTAACCCTAACACTATCCTAGGGCTAATGCTAACCCTAACCCTAACACTATCCTAGGCCTGATGATAACCCTAACCCTAAACCTAACACTATCCTAAGGCTGATGCTAACCCTAACCCTAACCCTAACACTATCCTAGGGCTGATGCTAACCCTAACCCTAACCCTAACACTATCCTAGGGCTGATGCTAACCCTATCACTAACACTATCCTAGGGCTGATGCTAACCCTAACCCTAACCCTAACACTATCCTAGGGCTGATGCTAACCCTAACCCTAACCCTAACACTATCATAGGGCTGATGCTAACCCTAACCCTAACACTATCCTAGGCCTGATGCTAACCCTAAACCTAACCCTAACACTATCTTAGTTCTGATGCTAACCCTAACCCTAACACTTACACTATCCTAGGCCTGATGCTAACCCTATCCCTAACCCTAACACTATCCTAGGGCTGATTCTAACCCTAACCCTAATACTATCCTAGGGCTGATGCTAACCCTAAGCCTAACCGTAACACTATCCTAGGGCTGACGCTAACCCTAACCCTAACACTATCCTAGGCCTGATGCTAACCCTAACCCTAACACTTACACTATCCTAGGGCTGATGCTAACCCTAACCCTAACCCTAACACTATCCTAGGGCTGATGTTAACCCTAACCCTAACACTATCCTAGGGCTGATGCTAACCCTAACCCTAACCCTAACACTCTTCTAGGGCTGATGCTAACCCTAAGCCTAACACTATCCTAGGGCTGATACTAACCCTAACCCTAACACTATCCTAGGGCTGATGCTAACCCTAACCCTAACCCTAACACTCTTCTAGGGCTGATGCTAACCCTAAAACTAACACTATCCTAGGGCTGATGCTAACCCTAACCCTAACACTATCCTAGGGCTGATGATAACCCTAACACTAACCCTAACACTATCCTAGGGCTGATGCTAACCCTAACCCTAACACTATCCTAGGGCTGATGCTAACCCTAACCCTAACCCTAACACTAGCCTAGGGCTGATGCTAACCCTAACACTAACACTATCCTAGGGCTGATGCTAACCCTAACCCTAACCCTAACACTATCCTAGGGCTGAGGCTAACCCTAACCCTAACACTATCCTAGGGCTGATGCTAACCCTAACCCTAACCCTAACACTATCATAGGGCTGATGCTAACCCTAACCCTAACACTATCCTAGGCCTGATGCTAACCCTAACCCTAACCCTAACACTATCTTAGTTCTGATGCTAACCCTAACCCTAACACTAACACTATCCTAGGCCTGATGCTAACCCTATCCCTAACGCTAACACTATCCTAGGGCTGATTCTAACCCTAACCCTAATACTATCCTAGGGCTGATGCTAACCCTAAACCTAACCGTAACACTATCCTAGGGCTGACGCTAACCCTAACCCTCACACTATCCTAGGCCTGATGCTAACCCTAACGCTAACACTTACACTATCCTAGGGCTGATGCTAACCCTAACCCTAACCCTAACACTATCCTATGGCTGATGCTAACCCTAAGCCTAACACTATCCTAGGGCTCATGCTAACCCTAACCCTAACCCTAACACTATCCTAGGGCTGATGCTAACCCTAACCCTAACCCTAACACTCTTCTAGGGCTGATGCTAACCCTAAAACTAACACTATCCTAGGGCTGATGCTAACCCTAACCCTAACACTATCCTAGGGCTGATGCTAACCCTAACCCTAACCCTAACACTATCCTATCGTTGATTCTAACCCTAAACCTAACCCTAACACTATCCTAGAGCTGATGCTAACGCTAACCCTAACCCTAACCCTAACCCTAATACTATCCTAGGGCTGATGCTAACCCTAACCCTAACCCTAACACTATCCTAGGGCTGATGCTAACCCTAACACTAACACTATCCTAGGGCTGATGCTAACCCTAACCCTAACCCTAACACTATCCTAGGGCTGATGCTAACCCTAACCCTAACTCTAACACTATCCTAGGGCTGAGGCTAACCCTAACCCTAACACTATCCTACGGCTGATGCTAACCCTAACCCTAACCCTAACGCTATCCTAAGGCTGACGCTAACCCTAACACTAACACTATAGTAGGCCTGGTGTTAACGCTAACCTTAACCCTAACACTATCCTAGGGCTGATGCTAACCCTAACCCTAACCCTAACACTATCCTAGGGCTGATGCTAACCCTAACGCTAACCCTAACACTATCCTTGAACTGATGCTAACCCTAACCCTAACCCTAACACTATCCTAGGCCTGATGCTAACGCTAACCCTAACACTATCCTAGGCCTGATGCTAACTCTAACCCTAACCCTAACACTATCTTAGTTCTGATGCTAACCCTAACCCTAACACTAACACTATCCTAGGCCTGATGCTAACCCTATCCCTAACCCTAACACTATCCTAGGGCTGATTCTAACCCTAACCCTAATACTATCCTAGGGCTGATGCTAACCCTAACCCGACCGTAACACTATGCTAGGGCTGACGCTAACCCTAACCCTCACCCTAACACTATCCTAGGGCTGATGCTAACCCTAACCCTAACACTATCCTAGGGCTGATGCTAACCCTAACCCTAACCCTAACATTATCCTAGGGCTGATGCTAACCCTAACACTAACACTATCCTAGGGCTGATGCTAACCCTAACCCTAACCCTAACACTATCATCGGGCTGATGCTAACCCTAACCCTAACACTATCCTAGGGCTGATGCTAACCCTAACCCTAACCCTAACACTATCCTAGGGCTGATGCTAACCCTAACCCTAACCCTAACACTCTTCTAGGGCTGATGCTAACCCTAAGCCTAACACTATCCTAGGGTTGATGCTAATCCTACACCTAACACTATCCTAGGGCTGATGCTAACCATAACCCTAACCCTAACCCTAACACTATCCTAGGCCTGATGCTAACCCTAACCCTAACACTTACACTATCCTAGGGCTGATGCTAACCCTAACCCTAACCCTAACACTATCCTAGGGTTGATGCTAACCCTAACCTTAACACTATCCTAGGGCTGATGCTAACCCTAACCCTAACCCTAACACTATCCTAGGGCTGATGCTAACCCTAACCCTAACACTATCCTAGGGCTGATGCTAACCCTAACCCTAACCCTAACACTATCCTAGGGCTGATGCTAACCCTAACACTAACACTATCCTAGGGCTGATGCTAACCCTAACCCTAACCCTAACACTATCCTAGGGGTGATGCTAACCCTAACCCTAACACTATCCTAGGGCTGATGCTAACCCTAACCCTAACCCTAACACTATCCTAGGGCTGATGCTAACCCTAACCCTAACTCTAACACTATCCTAGGGCTGATGCTAACCCTAACCCTAACAATATCCTAGGCCTGATGCTAACCCTAACACTTACCCTAACACTATCCTAGGGCTGATGCTAAACCTAACCGTAACCCTAACACTATCCTAGGGCTGATGCTAACCCTAACCCTAACCCTAACACTATCCTTGGGCTGATGCTAACCCTAACCTTAACACTATCCTGGGCCTGATGCTAACCCTAACCCTAACCCTAACACTATCCTTGGGTTGATGCGAACCCTAACCCTAACCCTAACACTATCCTAGCCCTGATGATAACCCTAACCCTAACCCTAACACTATCCTAGGGTTTATGTTAACCTTAACCCTAACACTATCCTAGGGCTGATGCTAACCCTAACCCTAACCCTAACACTATCCTTGAACTGATGCTAACCCTAACCCTAACCCTAACACTATCCTAGGCCTGATGCTAACCCTAACCCTAACACTATCCTAGGGCTGATGCTAACCCTAACCCTAACCCTAACACTATCTTAGTTCTGATGCTAACCCTAACCCTAACACTAACACTATCCTAGGCCTGATGCTAACCCTATCCCTAACCCTAACACTATCCTAGGGCTGATTCTAACCCTAACCCTAATACTATCCTGGGGCTGATGCTAAACCTAACCCTAACCGTAACACTATGCTAGGGCTGACGCTAACCCTAACCCTCACACTAACGCTATCCTAGGGCTGATGCTAACCCTAACCCTAACCCTAACACTATCCTAGGCCTGATGCTAACCCTAACCCTAACACTATCCTAGGCCTGATGCTAACCCTAACCCTAACACTATCCTAGGGCTGTTGCTAACCCTAACCCTAACCCTAACACTATCCTAGGCCTGATGCCAACCCTAACCCTAACACTGTCCTAGGGCTGTTGCTAACCCTAACCCTAACCCTAACACTATCCTAGGGTTTATGTTAACCCTAACCCTAACACTATCCTAGGGCTGATGCTAACCCTAACCCTAACCCTAACACTATCCTAGGGCGGATGCTAACCCTAACCCTAACCCTAACACTATGCTAGGGCTGATGCTAACCCTAACACTTTCACTATCCTAGGGCTGATGCTAACCCTAACCCTAACCCTAACACTATCCTAGGGCTGATGCTAACCCTAACACTAACACTATCCTAGGACTGATGCTAACCCTAACCCTAACCCTAACACTATCTTAGTTCTGATGCTAACCCTAACCCTAACACTAACACTATCCTAGGCCTGATGCTAACCCTATCCCTAACCCTAACACTATCCTGGGGCTGATTCTAACCCTAACCCTAATACTATCCTAGGGATGATGCTAACCCTAACCCTAACCGTAACACTATCCTAGTGCTGACGCTAACCCAAACCCTCACCCTAACACTATCCTAGGGCTGATGATAACCCTATCCCTAACACTATCCTAGGCCTGATGCTAACCCTAACCCTAACACTTACACTATCCTAGGGCTGATGCTAACCCTAACCCTAACCCTAACACTATCCTAGGGCTGATGTTAACCCTAACCCTAACACTATCCTAGGGCTGATGCTAACCCTAACCCTAACCCTAACACTCTTATAGGGCTGATGCTAACCCTAAGCCTAACACTATCCTAGGCCTGATGCTAACCCTAACCCTAACACTATCCTAGGACTGATGCTAACCCTAACACTATCCTAGGCCTGATGCTAACCCTATCCCTAACCCTAACACTCTCCTAGGGCTGAGGCTAACCCTAACCCTAACACTATCCTAGGACTGATGCTAACCCTAACCCTAACCCTAACACTATCCTAGGGTTGATGCTAACCCTAACCCTAACACTATCCTAGGGCTGATGCTAACCCTAACCCTAACCCTAACACTATCCTAGGGCTGATGCTAACCCTAACCCTAACACTATCCTAGGGCTGATGCTAACCCTAAGCCTAATCCTAACACTATCCTAGGGCTGATGCTAACCCTAACACTAACACTATCCTAGGGCTGATGCTAACCCTAACCCTAACCCTAACACTATCCTAGGGCTGATGCTAACCCTAACCCTAACACTATCCTAGGGCTGATGCTAACCCTAACCCTAACCCTAACACTATCATAGGGCTGATGCTAACCCTAACCCTAACGCTATCCTAGGGCTGATGCTAACCCTAACCCTAACCCTAACACTATCCTATGGTTGATTCTAACCCTAACCCTAACCCTAACACTATCCTAGAGTTCATGCTAACGCTAACCCTAACCCTAACCCTAACCCTAATACTATCCTAAGGCTGATGCTAACCCTAACCCTAACCCTAACACTATCCTAGGGCTGATGATAACCCTAACACTAACACTATCCTAGGGCTGATGCTAACCCTAACCCTAACCCTAACACTATCCTAGGGCTGATGCTAACCCAAACCCTAACTCTAACACTATCCTAGGGCTGAGGCTAACCCTAACCCTAACACTATCCTACGGCTGATGCTAACCCTAACCCTAACCCTAACGCTATCCTAAGGCTGATGCTAACCCTAACACTAACACTATAGTAGGCCTGGTGTTAACCCTAACCTTAACCCAAACACTATCCTAAGGCTGATGCTAACCCTAACCCTAACCCTAACACTATCCTAGGGCTGATGCTAACCCTAACCCTAACCCTAACACTATCCTAGGGCTGATGCTAAGCCTAACCCTAACCTTAACACTATCCTAGGGCTGATGCTAACCCTAACACTAACACTATCCTGGGGCTGATGCTAACCCTAACCCTAACCCTAACACTATCCTAGGGCTGATGCTAACCCTAACCCTAACACTATCCTAGGCCTGATGCTAACCCTAACCCTAACCCTAACACTATCTTAGTTCTGATGCTAACCCTAACCCTAACACTAACACTATCCTAGGCCTGATGCTAACCCTATCCCTAACCCTAACACTATCCTAGGGCTGATTCTAACCCTAACACTAATACTATCCTAGGGCTGATGCTAACCCTAACCCTAACCGTAACACTATCCTAGGGCTGACGCTAACCCTAACCCTAACACTATCCTAGGCCTGATGCTAACCCTAACCCTAACACTTACACTATCCTAGGGCTGATGCTAACCCTAACCCTAACCCTAACACTATCCTAGGGCTGATGTTAACCCTAACCCTAACACTATCCTAGGGCTGATGCTAACCCTAACCCTAACCCTAACACTCTTCTAGGGCTGATGCTAACCCTAAGCCTAACACTATCCTAGGCCTGATGCTAACCCTAACCCTAACACAATCCTAGGGCTGATGCTAACCCCAACCCTAACCCTAACACTATCCTAGGCCTGATGCTAACCCTATCCCTAACACTAACACTCTCCTAGGGCTGAGGCTAACCCTAACCCTAACACTATCCTAGGGCTGATGCTAACCCTAACCCTAACCCTAACACTATCCTAGGGTTGATGTTAATCCTAACCCTAACACTATCCTAGGGCTGATGCTAACCCTAACCCTAACCATAACACTATCCTAGGCCTGATACTAACCCTAACCCTAACAATTACACTATCCTAGGGCTGATGCTAACCCTAACCCTAACCCTAACACTATCCTAGGGTTGATGCTAACCCTAACCCTAACACTATCCTAGGGCTGATGCTAACCCTAACCCTAACCCTAACACTATCCTAGGGCTGATGCTAACCCTAACCCTAACACTATCCTAGGGCTGATGCTAACCCTAACCCTAACCCTAACACTATCCTAGGGCTGATGCTAACCCTAACACTAACACTATCCTAGGGCTGATGCTAACCCTAACCCTAACCCTAACACTATCCTAGGGCTGATGCTAACCCTAACCCTAACACTATCCTAGGGCTGATGCTAACCCTAACCCTAACCCTAACACTATCCTAGGGCTGATGCTAACCCTAACCCTAACTGTAACACTATCCTAGGGCTGATGCTAACCCTAACCCTAACACTATCCTAGGCCTGATGCTAACCCTAACACTTACCCTAACACTATCCTAGGGCTGATGCTAAACCTAACCATAACCCTAACACTATCCTAGGGCTGATGCTAACCTTAACCCTAACCCTAACCCTAACACTATCCTTGGGCTGATGCTAACCCTAACCTTAACACTATCCTGGGCCTGATGCTAACCCTAACCCTAACCCTAACACTATCCTAGGGCTGATGCTAAACCTAACCCTAACACTATCCTTGGGCTGATGCGAACCCTAACCCTAACCCTAACACTATCCTAGGCCTGATGATAACCCTAACCCTAACCCTAACACTATCCTAGGGTTTATGTTAACCTTAACCCTAACACTATCCTAGGGCTGATGCTAACCCTAACCCTAACCCTAACACTATCCTTGAACTGATGATAACCCTAACCCTAACCCTAACACTATCCTAGGGCTGAGGCTAACCCTAACCCTAACACTATCCTAGGGCTGATGCTAACCCTAACCCTAACCCTAACACTATCATAGGGCTGATGCTAACCCTAACCCTAACACTATCCTAGGCCTGATGCTAACCCTAACCCTAACCCTAACACTATCTTAGTTCTGATGCTAACCCTAACCCTAACACTAACACTATCCTAGGCCTGATGCTAACCCTATCCCTAACGCTAACACTATCCTAGGGCTGATTCTAACCCTAACCCTAATACTATCCTAGGGCTGATGCTAACCCTAACCCTAACCGTAACACTATCCTAGGGCTGACGCTAACCCTAACCCTCACACTATCCTAGGCCTGATGCTAACCCTAACGCTAACACTTACACTATCCTAGGGCTGATGCTAACCCTAACCCTAACCCTAACACTATCCTATGGCTGATGCTAACCCTAAGCCTAACACTATCCTAGGGCTCATGCTAACCCTAACCCTAACCCTAACACTATCCTAGGGCTGATGCTAACCCTAACCCTAACCCTAACACTCTTCTAGGGCTGATGCTAACCCTAAAACTAACACTATCCTAGGGCTGATGCTAACCCTAACCCTAACACTATCCTAGGGCTGATGCTAACCCTAACCCTAACCCTAACACTATCCTATCGTTGATTCTAACCCTAAACCTAACCCTAACACTATCCTAGAGCTGATGCTAACGCTAACCCTAACCCTAACCCTAACCCTAATACTATCCTAGGGCTGATGCTATCCCTAACCCTAACCCTAACACTATCCTAGGGCTGATGCTAACCCTAACACTAACACTATCCTAGGGCTGATGCTAACCCTAACCCTAACCCTAACACTATCCTAGGGCTGATGCTAACCCTAACCCTAACTCTAACACTATCCTAGGGCTGAGGCTAACCCTAACCCTAACACTATCCTACGGCTGATGCTAACCCTAACCCTAACCCTAACGCTATCCTAAGGCTGACGCTAACCCTAACACTAACACTATAGTAGGCCTGGTGTTAACGCTAACCTTAACCCTAACACTATCCTAGGGCTGATGCTAACCCTAACGCTAACCCTAACACTATCCTTGAACTGATGCTAACCCTAACCCTAACCCTAACACTATCCTAGGCCTGATGCTAACGCTAACCCTAACACTATCCTAGGCCTGATGCTAACTCTAACCCTAACCCTAACACTATCTTAGTTCTGATGCTAACCCTAACCCTAACACTAACACTATCCTAGGCCTGATGCTAACCCTATCCCTAACCCTAACACTATCCTAGGGCTAATTCTAACCCTAACCCTAATACTATCCTAGGGCTGATGCTAACCCTAACCCGACCGTAACACTATGCTAGGGCTGACGCTAACCCTAACCCTCACCCTAACTCTATCCTAGGGCTGATGCTAACCCTAACCCTAACACTATCCTAGGGCTGATGCTAACCCTAACCCTAACCCTAACATTATCCTAGGGCTGATGCTAACCCTAACACTAACACTATCCTAGGGCTGATGCTAACCCTAACCCTAACCCTAACACTATCATCGGGCTGACGCTAACCCTAACCCTAACACTATCCTAGGGCTGATGCTAACCCTAACCCTAACCCTAACACTATCCTAGGGCTGATGCTAACCCTAACCCTAACACTCTTCTAGGGCTGATGCTAACCCTAAGCCTAACACTATCCTAGGGTTGATGCTAATCCTAACCCTAACACTATCCTAGGGCTGATGCTAACCATAACCCTAACCCTAACCCTAACACTATCCTAGGCCTGATGCTAACCCTAACCCTAACACTTACACTATCCTAGGGCTGATGCTAACCCTAACACTAACCCTAACACTATCCTAGGGTTGATGCTAATCCTAACCCTAACACTATCCTAGGGCTGATGCTAACCCTAACCCTAACCCTAACACTATCCTAGGGCTGATGCTAACCCTAACCCTAACACTATCCTAGGGCTGATGCTAACCCTAACCCTAACCCTAACACTATCCTAGGGCTGATGCTAACCCTAACACTAACACTATCCTAGGGCTGATGCTAACCCTAACCCTAACCCTAACACTATCCTAGGGGTGATGCTAACCCTAACCCTAACACTATCCTAGGGCTGATGCTAACCCTAACCCTAACCCTAACACTATCCTAGGGCTGAGGCTAACCCTAACCCTAACACTATCCTACGGCTGATGCTAACCCTAACCCTAACCCTAACGCTATCCTAAGGCTGACGCTAACCCTAACACTAACACTATAGTAGGCCTGGTGTTAACGCTAACCTTAACCCTAACACTATCCTAGGGCTGATGCTAACCCTAACGCTAACCCTAACACTATCCTTGAACTGATGCTAACCCTAACCCTAACCCTAACACTATCCTAGGCCTGATGCTAACGCTAACCCTAACACTATCCTAGGCCTGATGCTAACTCTAACCCTAACCCTAACACTATCTTAGTTCTGATGCTAACCCTAACCCTAACACTAACACTATCCTAGGCCTGATGCTAACCCTATCCCTAACCCTAACACTATCCTAGGGCTGATTCTAACCCTAACCCTAATACTATCCTAGGGCTGATGCTAACCCTAACCCGACCGTAACACTATGCTAGGGCTGACGCTAACCCTAACCCTCACCCTAACTCTATCCTAGGGCTGATGCTAACCCTAACCCTAACACTATCCTAGGGCTGATGCTAACCCTAACCCTAACCCTAACATTATCCTAGGGCTGATGCTAACCCTAACACTAACACTATCCTAGGGCTGATGCTAACCCTAACCCTAACCCTAACACTATCATCGGGCTGACGCTAACCCTAACCCTAACACTATCCTAGGGCTGATGCTAACCCTAACCCTAACCCTAACACTATCCTAGGGCTGATGCTAACCCTAACCCTAACACTCTTCTAGGGCTGATGCTAACCCTAAGCCTAACACTATCCTAGGGTTGATGCTAATCCTAACCCTAACACTATCCTAGGGCTGATGCTAACCATAACCCTAACCCTAACCCTAACACTATCCTAGGCCTGATGCTAACCCTAACCCTAACACTTACACTATCCTAGGGCTGATGCTAACCCTAACCCTAACCCTAACACTATCCTAGGGTTGATGCTAATCCTAACCCTAACACTATCCTAGGGCTGATGCTAACCCTAACCCTAACCCTAACACTATCCTAGGGCTGATGCTAACCCTAACCCTAACACTATCCTAGGGCTGATGCTAACCCTAACCCTAACCCTAACACTATCCTAGGGCTGATGCTAACCCTAACACTAACACTATCCTAGGGCTGATGCTAACCCTAACCCTAACCCTAACACTATCCTAGGGGTGATGCTAACCCTAACCCTAACACTATCCTAGGGCTGATGCTAACCCTAACCCTAACCCTAACACTATCCTAGGGCTGATGCTAACCCTAACCCTAACTCTAACACTATCCTAGGGCTGATGCTAACCCTAACCCTAACAATATCCTAGGCCTGATGCTAACCCTAACACTTACCCTAACACTATCCTAGGGCTGATGCTAAACCTAACCGTAACCCTAACACTATCCTAGGGCTGATGCTAACCCTAACCCTAACCCTAACACTATCCTTGGGCTGATGCTAACCCTAACCTTAACACTATCCTGGGCCTGATGCTAACCCTAACCCTAACCCTAACACTATCCTAGGGCTGATGCTAACCCTAACCCTAACACTATCCTTGGGCTGATGCGAACCCTAACCCTAACCCTAACACTATCCTAGCCCTGATGATAACCCTAACCCTAACCCTAACACTATCCTAGGGTTTATGTTAACCTTAACCCTAACACTATCCTAGGGCTGATGCTAACCTTAACCCTAACCCTAACACTATCCTTGAACTGATGCTAACCCTAACCCTAACCCTAACACTATCCTAGGCCTGATGCTAACCCTAACCCTAACACTATCCTAGGGCTGATGCTAACCCTAACCCTAACCCTAACACTATCTTAGTTCTGATGCTAACCCTAACCCTAACACTAACACTATCCTAGGCCTGATGCTAACCCTATCCCTAACCCTAACACTATCCTAGGGCTGATTCTAACCCTAACCCTAATACTATCCTAGGGCTGATGCTAAACCTAACCCTAACCGTAACACTATGCTAGGGCTGACGCTAACCCTAACCCTCACCCTAACGCTATCCTAGGGCTGATGCTAACCCTAACCCTAACCCTAACACTATCCTAGGCCTGATGCTAACCCTAACCCTAACACTATCCTAGGCCTGATGCTAACCCTAACCCTAACACTATCCTAGGGCTGTTGCTAACCCTAACCCTAACCCTAACACTATCCTAGGCCTGATGCTAACCCTAACCCTAACACTATCTTAGGGCTGTTGCTAACCCTAACCCTAACCCTAACACTATCCTAGGGTTTATGTTAACCCTAACCCTAACACTATCCTAGGGCTGATGCTAACCCTAACCCTAACCCTAACACTATCCTAGGGCGGATGCTAACCCTAACCCTAACCCTAACACTATGCTAGGGCTGATGCTAACCCTAACACTTACACTATCCTAGGGCTGATGCTAACCCTAACCCTAACCCTAACACTATCCTAGGGCTGATGCTAACCCTAACACTAACACTATCCTAGGACTGATGCTAACCCTAACCCTAACCCTAACACTATCTTAGTTCTGATGCTAACCCTAACCCTAACACTAACACTATCCTAGGCCTGATGCTAACCCTATCCCTAACCCTAACACTATCCTGGGGCTGATTCTAACCCTAACCCTAATACTATCCTAGGGATGATGCTAACCCTAACCCTAACCGTAACACTATCCTAGTGCTGACGCTAACCCAAACCCTCACCCTAACACTATCCTAGGGCTGATGATAACCCTATCCCTAACACTATCCTAGGCCTGATGCTAACCCTAACCCTAACACTTACACTATCCTAGGGCTGATGCTAACCCTAACCCTAACCCTAACACTATCCTAGGGCTGATGTTAACCCTAACCCTAACACTATCCTAGGGCTGATGCTAACCCTAACCCTAACCCTAACACTCTTATAGGGCTGATGCTAACCCTAAGCCTAACACTATCCTAGGCCTGATGCTAACCCTAACCCTAACACTATCCTAGGACTGATGCTAACCCTAACACTATCCTAGGCCTGATGCTAACCCTATCCCAAACCCTAACACTATCCTAGGGTTGATGCTAACCCTAACCCTAACACTATCCTAGGACTGATGCTAACCCTAACCCTAACCCTAACACTATCCTAGGGTTGATGCTAACCCTAACCCTAACACTATCCTAGGGCTGATGCTAACCCTAACCCTAACCCTAACACTATCCTAGGGCTGATGCTAACCCTAACCCTAACACTATCCTAGGGCTGATGCTAACCCTAAGCCTAATCCTAACACTATCCTAGGGCTGATGCTAACCCTAACACTAACACTATCCTAGGGCTGATGCTAACCCTAACCCTAACCCTAACACTATCCTAGGGCTGATGCTAACCCTAACCCTAACACTATCCTAGGGCTGATGCTAACCCTAACCCTAACCCTAACACTATCATAGGGCTGATGCTAACCCTAACCCTAACACTATCCTAGGGCTGATGCTAACCCTAACCCTAACCCTAACACTATCCTATGGTTGATTCTAACCCTAACCCTAACCCTAACACTATCCTAGAGTTCATGCTAACGCTAACCCTAACCCTAACCCTAACCCTAATACTATCCTAAGGCTGATGCTAACCCTAACCCTAACCCTAACACTATCCTAGGGCTGATGCTAACCCTAACACTAACACTATCCTAGGGCTGATGCTAACCCTAACCCTAACCCTAACACTATCCTAGGGCTGATGCTAACCCAAACCCTAACTCTAACACTATCCTAGGGCTGAGGCTAACCCTAACCCTAACACTATCCTACGGCTGATGCTAACCCTAACCCTAACCCTAACGCTATCCTAAGGCTGATGCTAACCCTAACACTAACACTATAGTAGGCCTGGTGTTAACCCTAACCTTAACCCAAACACTATCCTAAGGCTGATGCTAACCCTAACCCTAACCCTAACACTATCCTAGGGCTGATGCTAACCCTAACCCTAACCCTAACACTATCCTAGGGCTGATGCTAAGCCTAACCCTAACCTTAACACTATCCTAGGGCTGATGCTAACCCTAACACTAACACTATCCTGGGGCTGATGCTAACCCTAACCCTAACCCTAACACTATCCTAGGGCTGATGCTAACCCTAACCCTAACACTATCCTAGGCCTGATGCTAACCCTAACCCTAACCCTAACACTATCTTAGTTCTGATGCTAACCCTAACCCTAACACTAACACTATCCTAGGCCTGATGCTAACCCTATCCCTAACCCTAACACTATCCTAGGGCTGATTCTAACCCTAACACTAATACTATCCTAGGGCTGATGCTAACCCTAACCCTAACCGTAACACTATCCTAGGGCTGACGCTAACCCTAACCCTAACCCTAACACTATCCTAGGGCTGATGTTAACCCTAACCCTAACAGAATCCTAGGGCTGATGCTAACCCTAACCCTAACCCTAACACTCTTCTAGGGCTGATGCTAACCCTAAGCCTAACACTATCCTAGGCCTGATGCTAACCCTAACCCTAACACAATCCTAGGGCTGATGCTAACCCCAACCCTAACCCTAACACTATCCTAGGCCTGATGCTAACCCTATCCCTAACACTAACACTCTCCTAGGGCTGAGGCTAACCCTAACCCTAACACTATCCTAGGGCTGATGCTAACCCTAACCCTAACCCTAACACTATCCTAGGGTTGATGTTAATCCTAACCCTAACACTATCCTAGGGCTGATGCTAACCCTAACCCTAACCCTAACACTATCCTAGGCCTGATACTAACCCTAACCCTAACAATTACACTATCCTAGGGCTGATGCTAACCCTAACCCTAACCCTAACACTATCCTAGGGTTGATGCTAACCCTAACCCTAACACTATCCTAGGGCTGATGCTAACCCTAACCCTAACCCTAACACTATCCTAGGGCTGATGCTAACCCTAACCCTAACACTATCCTAGGGCTGATGCTAACCCTAACCCTAACCCTAACACTATCCTAGGGCTGATGCTAACCCTAACACTAACACTATCCTAGGGCTGATGCTAACCCTAACCCTAACCCTAACACTATCCTAGGGCTGATGCTAACCCTAACCCTAACACTATCCTAGGGCTGATGCTAACCCTAACCCTAACCCTAACACTATCCTAGGGCTGATGCTAACCCTAACCCTAACTGTAACACTATCCTAGGGCTGATGCTAACCCTAACCCTAACACTATCCTAGGCCTGATGCTAACCCTAACACTTACCCTAACACTATCCTAGGGCTGATGCTAAACCTAACCATAACCCTAACACTATCCTAGGGCTGATGCTAACCCTAACCCTAACCCTAACACTATCCTTGGGCTGATGCTAACCCTAACCTTAACACTATCCTGGGCCTGATGCTAACCCTAACCCTAACCCTAACACTATCCTAGGGCTGATGCTAAACCTAACCCTAACACTATCCTTGGGCTGATGCGAACCCTAACCCTAACCCTAACACTATCCTAGGCCTGATGATAACCCTAACCCTAACCCTAACACTATCCTAGGGTTTATGTTAACCTTAACCCTAACACTATCCTAGGGCTGATTCTAACCCTAACCCTAACCCTAACACTATCCTTGAACTGATGATAACCCTGACCCTAACCCTAACACTATCCTAGGCCTGATGCTAACCCTAACCCTAACACTATCCTAGGGCTGATGCTAACCCTAACCCTACCCCTAACACTATCTTAGTTCTGATGCTAACCCTAACCCTAACACTAACACTATCCTAGGCCTGATGCTAACCCTATCCCTAACCCTAACACTATCCTAGGGTTTATGTTAACCCTAACCCTAACACTATCCTAGGGCTGATGCTAACCCTAACCCTAACCCTAACACTATCCTAGGCCTGATGCTAACCCTAACCCTAACACTATCCTAGGCCTGATGCTAACCCTAACCCTAACACTATCCTAGGGCTGTTGCTAACCCTAACCCTAACCCTAACACTATCCTAGGCCTGATGCTAACCCTAACCCTAACACTATCCTAGGGCTGTTGCTAACCCTAACCCTAACCCTAACACTATCCTAGGGTTTATGTTAACCCTAACCCTAACACTATCCTAGGGCTGATGCTAACCCTAACCCTAACCCTAACACTATCCTAGGGCGGATGCTAACCCTAACCCTAACCCTAACACTATCCTAGGGCTGATGCTAACCCTAACACTTACACTATCCTAGGGCTGATGCTAACCCTAACCCTAACCCTAACACTATCCTAGGGCTGATGCTAACCCTAACACTAACACTATCCTAGGCCTGATGCTAACCCTAACCCTAACACTAGAACTATCTTAGTTCTGATGCTAACCCTAACCCTAACACTAACACTATCCTAGGCCTGATGCTAACCCTATCCCTAACCCTAACACTATCCTGGGGCTGATTCTAACCCTAACCCTAATACTATCCTAGGGATGATGCTAACCCTAACCCTAACCGTAACACTATCCTAGTGCTGACGCTAACCCTAACCCTCACCCTAACACTATCCTAGGGCTGATGATAACCCTAACCCTAACACTATCCTAGGCCTGATGCTAACCCTAACCCTAACACTTACACTATCCTAGGGCTGATGCTAACCCTAACCCTAACCCTAACACTATCCTAGGGCTGATGTTAACCCTAACCCTAACACTATCCTAGGGCTGATGCTAACCCTAACCCTAACCCTAACACTCTTATAGGGCTGATGCTAACCCTAAGCCTAACACTATCCTAGGCCTGATGCTAACCCTAACCCTAACACTATCCTAGGGCTGATGCTAACCCTAACACTATCCTAGGCCTGATGCTAACCCTATCCCTAACCCTAACACTCTCCTAGGGCTGAGGCTAACCCTAACCCTAACACTATCCTAGGGCTGATGCTAACCCTAACCCTAACCCTAACACTATCCTAGGGTTGATGCTAACCCTAACCCTAACACTATCCTAGGGCTGATGCTAACCCTAACCCTAACCCTAACACTATCCTAGGGCTGATGCTAACCGTAACCCTAACACTATCCTAGGGCTGATGCTAACCCTAAGCCTAACCCTAACACCTAACACTAACACTATCCTAGGGCTGATGCTAACCCTAACCCTAACCCTATCACTATCCTAGGGCTGATGCTAACCCTAACCCTAACACTATCCTAGGGCTGATGCTAACCCTAACCCTACCCCTAACACTATCATAGGGCTGATGCTAACCCTAACCCTAACACTATCCTAGGGCTGATGCTAACCCTAACCCTAACCCTTACACTATCCTAGGGCTGATACTAACCCTAACCCTAACCCTTACACTCTTCTAGGGCTGATGCTAACCCTAAGCCTAACACTATCCTAGGGCTGATGCTAACCCTAACCCTAACACTATCCTAGGGCTGATGCTAACCCTAACCCTAACCCTAACACCCTTCTAGGGCTGATGCTAACCCTAAAACTAACACTATCCTAGGGCTGATGCTAACCCTAAACCTAACACTATCCTATGGCTGATGCTAACCCTAACCCTAACCCTAACACTGTCCTATGGTTGATTCTAACCCTAACCCTAACCCTAACACTATCCTAGAGCTGATGCTAACGCTAACCCTAACCCTAACCCTAACCCTAATACTATCCTAAGGCTGATGCTAACCCTAACCCTAACCCTAACACTATCCTAGGGCTGATGCTAACCCTAACACTAACACTATCCTAGGGCTGATGCTAACCCTAACCCTAACCCTAACACTATCCTAGGGCTGATGCTAACCCTAACGCTAACCCTAACACTATCCTTGAACTGATGCTAACCCTAACCCTAACCCTAACACTATCCTAGGCCTGATGCTAACCCTAACCCTAACACTATCCTAGGCCTGATGCTAACCCTAACCCTAACCCTAACACTATCTTAGTTCTGATGCTAACCCTAACCCTAACACTAACACTATCTTAGGCCTGATGCTAACCCTATCCCTAACCCTAACACTATCCTAGGGCTGATTCTAACCCTAACCCTAATACTATCCTAGGGCTGATGCTAACCCTAACCCTAACCGTAACACTATGCTAGGGCTGACGCTAACCCTAACCCTCACCCTAACACTATCCTAGGGCTGATGCTAACCCTAACCCTAACACTATCCTAGGCCTGATGCTAACCCTAACCCTAACACTTACACTATCCTAGGGCTGATGCTAACCCTAACCCTAACCCTAACACTATCCTAGGGCTGATGTTAACCCTAACCCTAACACTATCCTAGGGCTGATGCTAACCCTAACCCTAACCCTAACACTCTTCTAGGGCTGATGCTAACCCTAAGCCTAACACTATCCTAGGCCTGATGCTAACCCTAACCCTAACACTATCCTAGGGCTGATGCTAACCCTAACCCTAACCCTAACACTATCCTAGGCCTGATGCTAACCCTATCCCTAACCCTAACACTATCCTAGGGCTGATTCTAACCCTAACCCTAATACTATCCTATGCTGATGCTAACCCTAACCCTAACCGTAACACTATGCTAGGGCTGACGCTAACCCTAACCCTCACCCTAACACTATCCTAGGGCTGATGCTAACCCTAACCCTAACACTATCCTAGGCCTGATTCTAACCCTACCCCTAACACTTACACTATCCTAGGGCTGATGCTAACCCTAACCCTAACCCTAACACTATCCTAGGGCTGATGTTAACCCTAACCCTAACACTATCCTAGGGCTGATGCTAACCCTAACCCTAACCCTAACACTCTTCTAGGGCTGATGCTAACCCTAAGCCTAACACTATCCTAGGCCTGATGCTAACCCTAACCCTAACACTATCCTAGGGCTGATGCTAACCCTAACCCTAACCCTAACACTATCCTATTGTTGATGCTAACCCTAACCCTAACACTATCCTAGGGCTGATGCTAACCCTAACCCTAACACTATCCTAGGGTTGATGCTAACCCTAACCCTAACCCTAACACTATCCTAGGGTTGATGCTAACCCTAACACTAACACTATCCTAGGGCTGATGCTAACCCTAACCCTAACCCTAACACTATCCTAGGGCTGATGCTAACCCTAACCCTAACACTATCCTAGGCCTGATGCTAACCCTAACCCTAACCCTAACACTATCTTAGTTCTGATGCTAACCCTAACCCTAACACTAACACTATCCTAGGCCTGATGCTAACCCTATCCCTAACGCTAACACTATCCTAGGGCTGATTCTAACCCTAACCCTAATACTATCCTAGGGCTGATGCTAACCCTAACCCTAACCGTAACACTATCCTAGGGCTGACGCTAACCCTAACACTATCCTAGGGCTGATGGTAACCCTAACCCTAACCCTAACACTCTTCTAGGGCTGATGCTAACCCTAAGCCTAACACTATCCTAGGCCTGATGCCAGCCCTAACCCTAACACTATCCTAGGGCTGATGCTAAACCCAACCCTAACCCTAACACTATACTAGGCCTGATGCTAACCCTATCCCTAACCCTAACACTCTCCTAGGGCTGAGGCTAACCCTAACACTAACACTATCCTAGGGCTGATGCTAACCCTAACCCTAACCCTAACACTATCCTAGGGCTGATGCTAACCCTAACACTAACACTATCCTAGGGCTGATGCTAACCCTAACCCTAACCCTAACACTATCCTAGGGCTGATGCTAACCCTAACCCTAACCCTAACACTATCCTAGGGCTGATGCTAACCCTAACCCTAACACTATCCTAGGGCTGATGCTAACCATAACCCTAACCCTAACACTATCCTAGGGCTGATGCTAACCCTAACACTAACACTATCCTATTGCTGATGCTAACCCTAACCCTAACCCTAACACTATCCTAGGGCTGATGCTAACCCTAACCCTAACACTATCCTAGGGCTGATGCTAACCCTAACCCTAACCCTAACACTATCCTAGGGCTGATGCTAACCCTAACCCTAACTGTAACACTATCCTAGGGCTGATGCTAACCCTAACCCTAACAATATCCTAGGCCTGATGCTAACCCTAACACTTACCCTAACACTATCCTAGGGCTGATGCTAAACCTAACCATAACCCTAACACTATCCTAGGGCTGATGCTAACCCTATCCCTAACCCTAACACTACCCTTGGGCTGATGCTAACCCTAACCCTAACACTATCGTGGGCCTGATGATAACCCTAACCCTAACCCTAACACTATCCTAGGGTTTATGTTAACCTTAACCCTAACACTATCCTAGGGCTGATGCTAACCCTAACCCTAACCCTAACACTATCCTAGGGTTTATGTTAACCTTAACCCTAACACTATCCTAGGGCTGATGCTAACCCTAACCCTAACCCTAACACTATCCTAGGGCTGATGCTAACCCTAACGCTAACCCTAACACTATCCTAGGGTTTATGTTAACCTTAACCCTAACACTATCCTAGGGCTGATGCTAACCCTAACCCTAACCCTAACACTATCCTAGGGCTGATGCTAACCCTAACGCTAACCCTAACACTATCCTTGAACTGATGCTAACCCTAACCCTAACCCTAACACTATCCTAGGCCTGATGCTAACCCTAACCCTAACACTATCCTAGGCCTGATGCTAACCCTATCCCTAACCCTAACACTATCCTAGGGCTGATTCTAACCCTAACCCTAATACTATCCTAGGGCTGATGCTAACCCTAACCCTAACCGTAACACTATGCTAGGGCTGACGCTAACCCTAACCCTCACCCTAACACTATCCTAGGGCTGATGCTAACCCTAACCCTAACACTATCCTAGGCCTGATGCTAACCCTAACCCTAACACTTACACTATCCTAGGGCTGATGCTAACCCTAACCCTAATCCTAACACTATCCTAGGGCTGATGTTAACCCTAACCCTAACACTATCCTAGGGCTGATGCTAACCCTAACCCTAACCCTAACACTCTTCTAGGGCTGATGCTAACCCTAACCCTAACACTATCCTAGGGCTGATGCTAACCCTAACCCTAACCCTAACACTATCCTAGGGCTGATGCTAAACCTAACACTAACACTATCCTAGGGCTGATGCTAACCCTAACCCTAACCCTAACACTATCCTAGGGCTGATGCTAACCCTAACCCTAACACTATCCTAGGGCTGATGCTAACCCTAACCCTAACCCTAACACTATCATCGGGCTGATGCTAACCCTAACCCTAACACTATCCTAGGGCTGATGCTAACCCTAACCCTAACCCTAACACTATCCTAGGGCTGATGCTAACCCTAACCGTAACCCTAACACTCTTCTAGGGCTGATGCTAACCCTAAGCCAAACACTATCCTAGGGCTGATGCTAAGCCTAACCCTAACACTATCCTAGGGCTGATGCTAACCCTAACCCTAACCCTAACACTCTTCTAGGGCTGATGCTAACCCTAAGCCTAACACTATCCTAGGCCTGATGCTAACCCTAACCCTAACACTATCCTAGGGCTGATGCTAACCCCAACCCTAACCCTAACACTATCCTAGGCCTGATGCTAACCCTATCCCTAACCCTAACACTCTCCTAGGGCTGAGGCTAACCCTAACCCTAACACTATCCTAGGGCTGATGCTAACCCTAACCCTAACCCTAACACTATCCTAGGCCTGATGCTAACCCTAACCCTAACACTTACACTATCCTAGGGCTGATGCTAACCCTAACCCTAACCCTAACACTATCCTAGGGCTGATGTTAACCCTAACCCTAACACTATCCTAGGGCTGATGCTAACCCTAACCCTAACCCTAACACTCTTATAGGGCTGATGCTAACCCTAAGCCTAACACTATCCTAGGCCTGATGCTAACCCTAACCCTAACACTATCCTAGGGTTGATGCTAACCCTAACCCTAACACTATCCTAGGGCTGATGCTAACCCTAACCCTAACCCTAACACTATCCTAGGGCTGATGCTAACCCTAACCCTAACACTATCCTAGGGCTGATGCTAACCCTAAGCCTAACCCTAACACTCTCCTAGGGCTGATGCTAACCCTAACACTAACACTATCCTAGGGCTGATGCTAACCCTAACCCTAACCCTATCACTATCCTAGGGCTGATGCTAACCCTAACCCTAACACTATCCTAGGGCTGATGCTAACCCTAACCCTAACCCTAACACTATCATAGGGCTGATGCTAACCCTAACCGTAACACTATCCTAGGGCTGATGCTAACCCTAACCCTAACCCTTACACTATCCTAGGGCTGATACTAACCCTAACCCTAACCCTTACACTCTTCTAGGGCTGATGCTAACCCTAAGCCTAACACTATCCTAGGGCTGATGCTAACCCTAACCCTAACACTATCCTAGGGCTGATGCTAACCCTAACCCTAACCCTAACACCCTTCTAGGGCTGATGCTAACCCTAAAACTAACACTATCCTAGGGCTGATGCTAACCCTAATCCTAACACTATCCTATGGCTGATGCTAACCCTACCCCTAACCCTAACACTGTCCTATGGTTGATTCTAACCCTAACCCTAACCCTAACACTATCCTAGAGCTGATGCTAACGCTAACCCTAACCCTAACCCTAACCCTAATACTATCCTAAGGCTGATGCTAACCCTAACCCTAACCCTAACACTATCCTAGGGCTGATGCTAACCCTAACACTAACACTATCCTAGGGCTGATGCTAACCCTAACCCTAACCCTAACACTATCCTAGGGCTGATGCTAACCCTAACGCTAACCCTAACACTATCCTTGAACTGATGCTAACCCTATCCCTAACCCTAACACTATCCTAGGCCTGATGCTAACCCTAACCCTAACACTATCCTAGGCCTGATGCTAACCCTAACCCTAACCCTAACACTATCTTAGTTCTGATGCTAACCCTAACCCTAACACTAACACTATCTTAGGCCTGATGCTAACCCTATCCCTAACCCTAACACTATCCTAGGGCTGATTCTAACCCTAACCCTAATACTATCCTAGGGCTGATGCTAACCCTAACCCTAACCGTAACACTATGCTAGGGCTGACGCTAACCCTAACCCTCACCCTAACACTATCCTAGTTCTGATGCTAACCCTAACCCTAACACTATCCTAGGCCTGATGCTATCCCTAACCCTAACACTTACACTATCCTAGGGCTGATGCTAACCCTAACCCTAACCCTAACACTATCCTAGGGCTGATGTTAACCCTAACCCTAACACTATCCTAGGGCTGATGCTAACCCTAACCCTAACCCTAACACTCTTCTAGGGCTGATGCTAACCCTAAGCCTAACACTATCCTAGGCCTGATGCTAACCCTAACCCTAACACTATCCTAGGGCTGATGCTAACCCTAACCCTAACCCTAACACTATCCTAGGCCTGATGCTAACCCTATCCCTAACCCTAACACTATCCTAGGGCTGATTCTAACCCTAACCCTAATACTATCCTAGGGCTGATGCTAACCCTAACCCTAACCGTAACACTATGCTAGGGCTGACGCTAACCCTAACCCACACCCTAACACTATCCTAGGGCTGATGCTAACCCTAACCCTAACCCTAACACTATCCTAGGGCTGATGTTAACCCTAACCCTAACACTATCCTAGGGCTGATGCTAACCCTAACCCTAACCCTAACACTCTTCTAGGGCTGATGCTAACCCTAAGCCTAACACTATCCTAGGCCTGATGCTAACCCTAACCCTAACACTATCCTAGGGCTGATGCTAACCCTAACCCTAACCCTAACACTATCCTATTGTTGATGCTAACCCTAACCCTAACACTATCCTAGGGCTGATGCTAACCCTAACCCTAACACTATCCTAGGGCTGATTCTAACCCTAACCCTAACCCTAACACTATCCTAGGGTTGATGCTAACCCTAACACTAACACTATCCTAGGGCTGATGCTAACCCTAACCCTAACCCTAACACTATCCTAGGGCTGATGCTAACCCTAACCCTAACACTATCCTAGGCCTGATGCTAACCCTAACCCTAACCCTAACACTATCTTAGTTCTGATGCTAACCCTAACCCTAACACTAACACTATCCTAGGCCTGATGCTAACCCTATCCCTAACCCTAACACTATCCTAGGGCTGATTCTAACCCTAACCCTAATACTATCCTAGGGCTGATGCTAATCCTAACCCTAACCGTAACACTATCCTAGGGCTGACGCTAACCCTAACCCTAACACTATCCTACGCCTGATGCTAACCCTAACCCTAACACTTACACTATCCTAGGGCTGATGCTAACCCTAACCCTAACCCTAACACTATCCTAGGGCTGATGTTAACCCTAACCCTAACACTATCCTAGGGCTGATGGTAACCCTAACCCTAACCCTAACACTCTTCTAGGGCTGATGCTAACCCTAAGCCTAACACTATCCTAGGCCTGATGCCAGCCCTAACCCTAACACTATCCTAGGGCTGATGCTAAACCCAACCCTAACCCTAACACTATCCTAGGCCTGATGCTAACCCTATCCCTAACCCTAACACTCTCCTAGGGCTGAGGCTAACCCTAACCCTAACACTATCCTAGGGCTGATGCTAACCCTAACCCTAACCCTAACACTATCCTAGGGCTGATGCTAACCCTAACACTAACACTATCCTAGGGCTGATGCTAACCCTAACCCTAACCCTAACACTATCCTATGGCTGATGCTAACCCTACCCCTAACCCTAACACTGTCCTATGGTTGATTCTAACCCTAACCCTAACCCTAACACTATCCTAGAGCTGATGCTAACGCTAACCCTAACCCTAACCCTAACCCTAATACTATCCTAAGGCTGATGCTAACCCTAACCCTAACCCTAACACTATCCTAGGGCTGATGCTAACCCTAACACTAACACTATCCTAGGGCTGATGCTAACCCTAACCCTAACCCTAACACTATCCTAGGGCTGATGCTAACCCTAACGCTAACCCTAACACTATCCTTGAACTGATGCTAACCCTAACCCTAACCCTAACACTATCCTAGGCCTGATGCTAACCCTAACCCTAACACTATCCTAGGCCTGATGCTAACCCTAACCCTAACCCTAACACTATCTTAGTTCTGATGCTAACCCTAACCCTAACACTAACACTATCTTAGGCCTGATGCTAACCCTATCCCTAACCCTAACACTATCCTAGGGCTGATTCTAACCCTAACCCTAATACTATCCTAGGGCTGATGCTAACCCTAACCCTAACCGTAACACTATGCTAGGGCTGACGCTAACCCTAACCCTCACCCTAACACTATCCTAGTTCTGATGCTAACCCTAACCCTAACACTATCCTAGGCCTGATGCTATCCCTAACCCTAACACTTACACTATCCTAGGGCTGATGCTAACCCTAACCCTAACCCTAACACTATCCTAGGGCTGATGTTAACCCTAACCCTAACACTATCCTAGGGCTGATGCTAACCCTAACCCTAACCCTAACACTCTTCTAGGGCTGATGCTAACCCTAAGCCTAACACTATCCTAGGCCTGATGCTAACCCTAACCCTAACACTATCCTAGGGCTGATGCTAACCCTAACCCTAACCCTAACACTATCCTAGGCCTGATGCTAACCCTATCCCTAACCCTAACACTATCCTAGGGCTGATTCTAACCCTAACCCTAATACTATCCTAGGGCTGATGCTAACCCTAACCCTAACCGTAACACTATGCTAGGGCTGACGCTAACCCTAACCCTCACCCTAACACTATCCTAGGGCTGATGCTAACCCTAACCCTAACACTATCCTAGGCCTGATGCTAACCCTACCCCTAACACTTACACTATCCTAGGGCTGATGCTAACCCTAACCCTAACCCTAACACTATCCTAGGGCTGATGTTAACCCTAACCCTAACACTATCCTAGGGCTGATGCTAACCCTAACCCTAACCCTAACACTCTTCTAGGGCTGATGCTAACCCTAAGCCTAACACTATCCTAGGCCTGATGCTAACCCTAACCCTAACACTATCCTAGGGCTGATGCTAACCCTAACCCTAACCCTAACACTATCCTATTGTTGATGCTAACCCTAACCCTAACACTATCCTAGGGCTGATGCTAACCCTAACCCTAACACTATCCTAGGGCTGATGCTAACCCTAACCCTAACCCTAACACTATCCTAGGGTTGATGCTAACCCTAACACTAACACTATCCTAGGGCTGATGCTAACCCTAACCCTAACCCTAACACTATCCTAGGGCTGATGCTAACCCTAACCCTAACACTATCCTAGGCCTGATGCTAACCCTAACCCTAACCCTAACACTATCTTAGTTCTGATGCTAACCCTAACCCTAACACTAACACTATCCTAGGCCTGATGCTAACCCTATCCCTAACCCTAACACTATCCTAGGGCTGATTCTAACCCTAACCCTAATACTATCCTAGGGCTGATGCTAATCCTAACCCTAACCGTAACACTATCCTAGGGCTGACGCTAACCCTAACCCTAACACTATCCTACGCCTGATGCTAACCCTAACCCTAACACTTACACTATCCTAGGGCTGATGCTAACCCTAACCCTAACCCTAACACTATCCTAGGGCTGATGTTAACCCTAACCCTAACACTATCCTAGGGCTGATGGTAACCCTAACCCTAACCCTAACACTCTTCTAGGGCTGATGCTAACCCTAAGCCTAACACTATCCTAGGCCTGATGCCAGCCCTAACCCTAACACTATCCTAGGGCTGATGCTAAACCCAACCCTAACCCTAACACTATCCTAGGCCTGATGCTAACCCTATCCCTAACCCTAACACTCTCCTAGGGCTGAGGCTAACCCTAACCCTAACACTATCCTAGGGCTGATGCTAACCCTAACCCTAACCCTAACACTATCCTAGGGCTGATGCTAACCCTAACACTAACACTATCCTAGGGCTGATGCTAACCCTAACCCTAACCCTAACACTATCCTAGGGCTGATGCTAACCCTAACCCTAACCCTAACACTATCCTAGGGCTGATGCTAACCCTAACCCTAACACTATCCTAGGGCTGATGCTAACCCTAACCCTAACCCTAACACTATCCTAGGGCTGATGCTAACCCTAACACTAACACTATCCTATTGCTGATGCTAACCCTAACCCTAACCCTAACACTATCCTAGGGCTGATGCTAACCCTAACCCTAACACTATCCTAGGGCTGATGCTAACCCTAACCCTAACCCTAACACTATCCTAGGGCTGATGCTAACCCTAACCCTAACTGTAACACTATCCTAGGGCTGATGCTAACCCTAACCCTAACAATATCCTAGGCCTGATGCGAACCCTAACACTTACCCTAACACTATCCTAGGGCTGATGCTAAACCTAACCATAACCCTAACACTATCCTAGGGCTGATGCTAACCCTATCCCTAACCCTAACACTACCCTTGGGCTGATGCTAACCCTAACCCTAACACTATCGTGGGCCTGATGATAACCCTAACCCTAACCCTGACACTAATCTTGGGTTTATGTTAACCTTAACACTAACACTATCCTAGGGCTGATGCTAACCCTAACCCTAACCCTAACACTATCCTAGGGTTTATGTTAACCTTAACCCTAACACTATCCTAGGGCTGATGCTAACCCTAACCCTAACCCTAACACTATCCTAGGGCTGATGCTAACCCTAACGCTAACCCTAACACTATCCTAGGGTTTATGTTAACCTTAACCCTAACACTATCCTAGGGCTGATGCTAACCCTAACCCTAACCCTAACACTATCCTAGGGCTGATGCTAACCCTAACGCTAACCCTAACACTATCCTTGAACTGATGCTAACCCTAACCCTAACCCTAACACTATCCTAGGCCTGATGCTAACCCTAACCCTAACACTATCCTAGGCCTGATGCTAACCCTATCCCTAACCCTAACACTATCCTAGGGCTGATTCTAACCCTAACCCTAATACTATCCTAGGGCTGATGCTAACCCTAACCCTAACCGTAACACTATGCTAGGGCTGACGCTAACCCTAACCCTCACCCTAACACTATCCTAGGGCTGATGCTAACCCTAACCCTAACACTATCCTAGGCCTGATGCTAACCCTAACCCTAACACTTACACTATCCTAGGGCTGATGCTAACCCTAACCCTAACCCTAACACTATCCTAGGGCTGATGTTAACCCTAACCCTAACACTATCCTAGGGCTGATGCTAACCCTAACCCTAACCCTAACACTCTTCTAGGGCTGATGCTAACCCTAACCCTAACACTATCCTAGGGCTGATGCTAACCCTAACCCTAACCCTAACACTATCCTAGGGCTGATGCTAACCCTAACACTAACACTATCCTAGGGCTGATGCTAACCCTAACCCTAACCCTAACACTATCCTACGGCTGATGCTAACCCTAACCCTAACACTATCCTAGGGCTGATGCTAACCCTAACCCTAACCCTAACACTATCATCGGGCTGATGCTAACCCTAACCCTAACACTATCCTAGGGCTGATGCTAACCCTAACCCTAACCCTAACACTATCCTAGGGCTGATGCTAACCCTAACCGTAACCATAACACTCTTCTAGGGCTGATGCTAACCCTAAGCCAAACACTATCCTAGGGCTGATGCTAAGCCTAACCCTAACACTATCCTAGGGCTGATGCTAACCCTAACCCTAACCCTAACACTCTTCTAGGGCTGATGCTAACCCTAAGCCTAACACTATCCTAGGCCTGATGCTAACCCTAACCCTAACACTATCCTAGGGCTGATGCTAACCCCAACCCTAACCCTAACACTATCCTAGGCCTGATGCTAACCCTATCCCTAACCCTAACACTCTCCGAGGGCTGAGGCTAACCCTAACCCTAACACTATCCTAGGGCTGATGCTAACCCTAACCCTAACCCTAACACTATCCTAGGCCTGATGCTAACCCTAACCCTAACACTTACATTATCCTAGGGCTGATGCTAACCCTAACCCTAACACTATCCTAGGGCTGATGCTAACCCTAACCCTAACCCTAACACTGTCCTAGGGCTGATGCTAACCCTAACACTAACACTATCCTAGGGCTGATGCTAACCCTAACCCTAACCCTAACAATATCCTAGGGCTGATGCTAACCCTAACACTATCCTAGGGCTGATGCTAACCCTAACCCTAACCCTAACACTATCCTAGGGCTGATGCTAACCCTAACCCTAACTCTAACACTATCCTAGGGCTGACGCTAACCCTAACCCTAACAATATCCTAGGCCTGATGCTAACCCTAACACTTACCCTAACACTATCCTAGGGCTAATGCTAAACCTAACCATAACCCTAACACTATCCTAGGGCTGATGCTAACCCTAACCCTAACCCTAACCCTAAGCCTAACACTATCCTAGGCCTGATGATAACCCTAACCCTAACACTATCCTGGGCCTGATGCTAACCCTAACCCTAACCCTAACACTATCCTAGGGCTGATGCTAACCCTAACCCTAACACTATCCTTGGGCTGATGTTAACCCTAACCCTAACCCTAACACTATACTAGGTCTGATGATAACCCTAACCCTAACCCTAACACTATCGTAGGGTTTATGTTAACCTTAACCCTAACACTATCCTAGGGCTGATGCTAACCCTAACCCTAACCCTAACACTATCCTAGGGCTGATGCTAACCCTAACGCTAACCCTAACACTATCCTTGAACTGATGCTAACCCTAACCCTAACCCTAACACTATCCTAGGCCTGATGCTAACCCTAACCCTAACCCTAACACTATCTTAGTTCTGATGCTAACCCTAACCCTAACACTAACACTATCTTAGGCCTGATGCTAACCCTATCCCTAACCCTAACACTATCCTAGGGCTGATTCTAACCCTAACCCTAATACTATCCTAGGGCTGATGCTAACCCTAACCCTAACCGTAACACTATGCTAGGGCTGACGCTAACCCTAACCCTCACCCTAACACTATCCTAGGGCTGATGCTAACCCTAACCCTAACACTATCCTAGGCCTGATGCTAACCCTAACCCTAACACTTACACTATCCTAGGGCTGATGCTAACCGTAACCCTAACCCTAACACTATCCTAGGGCTGATGTTAACCCTAACCCTAACACTATCCTAGGGCTGATGCTAACCCTAACCCTAACCCTAACACTCTTCTAGGGCTGATGCTAACCCTAAGCCTAACACTATCCTAGGCCTGATGCTAACCCTAACCCTAACACTATCCTAGGGCTGAGGCTAACCCTAACCCTAACCCTAACACTATCCTAGGCCTGATGCTAACCCTATCCCTAACCCTAACACTATCCTAGGGCTGATTCTAACCCTAACCCTAATACTATCCTAGGGCTGATGCTAACCCTAACCCTAACCGTAACACTATGCTAGGGCTGACGCTAACCCTAACCCTCACCCTAACACTATCCTAGGGCTGATGCTAACCCTGACCCTAACACTATCCTAGGCCTGATGCTAACCCTAACCCTAACACTTACACTATCCTAGGGCTGATGCTAACCCTAACCCTAACCCTAACGCTATCCTAGGGCTGATGTTAACCCTAACCCTAACACTATCCCAGGGCTGATGCTAACCCTAACCCTAACCCTAACACTCTTCTAGGGCTGATGCTAACCCTAAGCCTAACACTATCCTAGGCCTGATGCTAACCCTAACCCTAACACTATCCTAGGGCTGATGCTAACCCTAACCCTAACCCTAACACTATCCTATTGTTGATGCTAACCCTAACCCTAACACTATCCTAGGGCTGATGCTAACCCTAACCCTAACACTATACTAGGGCTGATGCTAACCCTAACCCTAACCCTAACACTATCCTAGGGCTGATGCTAACCCTAACACTAACACTATCCTAGGGCTGATGCTAACCCTAACCCTAACCCTAACACTATCCTAGGGCTGATGCTAACCCTAACCCTAACACTATCCTAGGGCTGATGCTAACCCTAACCCTAACCCTAACACTATAATCGGGCTGATGCTAACCCTAACCCTAACACTATCCTAGGGCTGATGCTAAACCTAACCCTAACCCTAACACTATCCTATGGCTGATGCTAACCCTAACCCTAACCCTAACACTCTTCTAGGGCTGATGCTAACCCTAAGCCTAACACTATCCTAGGGCTGATACTAACCCTAACCCTAACACTATCCTAGGGCTGATGCTAACCCTAACACTAACCCTAACACTCTTCTAGGGCTGATGCTAAGCCTAAAACTAACACTATCCTAGGGCTGATGCTAACCCTAACCCTAACCCTAACACTATCCTAGGGCTGATGCTAACCCTAACCCTAACACTATCCTAGGGCTGATGCTAACCCTAACCCTAACCCTAACACTATAATCGGGCTGATGCTAACCCTAACCCTAACACTATCCTAGGGCTGATGCTAACCCTAACCCTAACCCTAATACTATCCTAGGGCTGATGGTAACCCTAACCCTAACACTAACACTATCCTAGGGCTGATGCTAACCCTAACACTAACACTATCCTAGGGCTGATGCTAACCCTAACCCTAACCCTAACACTATCCTAGGGCTGATGCTTACCCTAACCCTAACACTATCCTAGGCCTGATGATAACCCTAACCCTAACCCTAACACTATCCTAAGGCTGATGCTAAACCTAACCCTAACCCTAACACTATCCTAGGGCTGATGCTAACCCTAACACTAACACTATCCTAGGGCTGATGACAACCCTAACCCTAACCCTAACACTATCCTAGGGCTGATGCTAACCCTAACCCTAACACTATCCTAGGCCTGATGCTAACCCTAACCCTAACCCTAACACTATCTTAGTTCTGATGCTAACCCTAACCCTAACACTAACACTATCCTAGGCCTGATGCTAACCCTATCCCTAACCCTAACACTATCCTAGGGCTGATTCTAACCCTAACCCTAATACTATCCTAGGGCTGATGCTAACCCTAACCCTAACCGTAACACTATCCTAGGGCTGACGCTAACCCTAACCCTAACACTATCCTAGGCCTGATGCTAACCCTAACCCTAACACTTACACTATCCTAGGGCTGATGCTAACCCTAACCCTAACCCTAACACTATCCTAGGGCTGATGTTAACCCTAACCCTAACACTATCCTAGGGCTGATGCTAACCCTAACCGTAACCCTAACACTCTTCTAGGGCTGATGCTAACCCTAAGCCTAACACTATCCTAGGCCTGATGCCAGCCCTAACCCTAACACTATCCTAGGGCTGATGCTAACCCCAACCCTAACCCTAACACTATCCTAGGCCTGATGCTAACCCTATCCCTAACCCTAACACTCTCCTAGGGCTGAGGCTAACCCTAACCCTACCACTATCCTAGGGCTGATGCTAACCCTAACCCTAACCCTAACACTATCCTAGGGTTGATGCTAACCCTAACCCTAACACTATCATAGGGCTAATGCTAACCCTAACCCTAAACTTAACACTATCCTAGGGCTGATGCTAACCCTAACCCTAACACTATCCTAGGGCTGATGCTAACCCTAACCCTAACCCTAACACTATCCTAGGGCTGATGCTAACCCTAACACTAACACTATCCTAGGGCTGATGCTAACCCTAACCCTAACCCTAACACTATCCTAGGGCTGATGCTAACCCTAACCCTAACACTATCCTAGGGCTGATGCTAACCCTAACCCTAACCCTAACACTATCATAGGGCTGGTGCTAACCCTAACCCTAACACTATCCTAGGCCTGATGCTAACCCTAACCCTAACCCTAACACTATCTTAGTTCTGATGCTAACCCTAACCCTAACACTAACACTATCCTAGGCCTGATGCGAACCCTATCCCTAACCCTAACACTATCCTAGGGCTGATTCTAACGCTAACCCTAATACTATCCTAGGGCTGATGCTAACCCTAACCCTAACCGTAACACTATCCTAGGGCTGACGCTAACCCTAACCCTCACACTATCCTAGGTCTGATGATAACCCTAACCCTAACACTTACACTATCCTAGGGCTGATGCTAACACTAACCCTAACCCTAACACTATCCTAGGGCTGATGTTAACCCTAACCCTAACACTATCCTAGCGCTGATGCTAACCCTAACCCTAACCCTAACACTCTTCTAGGGATGATGCTAACCCTAAGCCTAACACTATCCTAGGCCTGATGCTAACCCTAACCCTAACACTATCCTAGGGCTGATGCTAACCCTAACCCTAACCCTAACACTATCCTAGGGCTGATGCTAACCCTAACCCTAACAATATCCTAGGCCTGATGCTAACCCTAACACTTACCCTAACACTATCCTAGGGCTGATGCTAAACCTAACCATAACCCTAACACTATCCTAGGGCTGATGCTAACCCTAACCCTAACCCTAACACTATCCTTGGGCTGATGCTAACCCTAACCCTAACACTATCCTGGGCCTGATGCTAACCCTAACCCTAACCCTAACACTATCCTAGGGCTGATGCTAACCCTAACCCTAACACTATCCTTGGGCTGATGTTAACCCTAACCCTAACCCTAACACTATACTAGGCCTGATGATAACCCTAACCCTAACCCTAACACTATCCTAGGGTTTATGTTAACCTTAACCCTAACACTATCCTAGGGCTGATGCTAACCCTAACCCTAACCCTAACACTATCCTAGGGCTGATGCTAACCCTAACGCTAACCCTAACACTATCCTTGAACTGATGCTAACCCTAACCCTAACCCTAACACTATCCTAGGCCTGATGCTAACCCTAACCCTAACACTATCCTAGGCCTGATGCTAACCCTAACCCTAACCCTAACACTATCTTAGTTCTGATGCTAACCCTAACCCTAACACTAACACTATCTTAGGCCTGATGCTAACCCTATCCCTAACCCTAACACTATCCTAGGGCTGATTCTAACCCTAACCCTAATACTATCCTAGGGCTGATGCTAACCCTAACCCTAACCGTAACACTATGCTAGGGCTGACGCTAACCCTAACCGTCACCCTAACACTATCCTAGGGCTGATGCTAACCCTAACCCTAACACTATCCTAGGCCTGATGCTAACCCTAACCCTAACACTTACACTATCCTAGGGCTGATGCTAACCCTAACCCTAACCCTAACACTATCCTAGGGCTGATGTTAACCCTAACCCTAACACTATCCTAGGGCTGATGCTAACCCTAACCCTAACCCTAACACTCTTCTAGGGCTGATGCTAACCCTAAGCCTAACACTATCCTAGGCCTGATGCTAACCCTAACCCTAACACTATCCTAGGGCTGATGCTAACCCTAACCCTAACCCTAACACTATCCTAGGCCTGATGCTAACCCTATCCCTAACCCTAACACTATCCTAGGGCTGATTCTAACCCTAACCCTAATACTATCCTAGGGCTGATGCTAACCCTAACCCTAACCGTAACACTATGCTAGGGCTGACGCTAACCCTAACGCTCACCCTAACACTATCCTAGGGCTGATGCTAACCCTAACCCTAACACTATCCTAGGCCTGATGCTAACCCTAACCCTAACACTTACACTATCCTAGGGCTGATGCTAACCCTAACCCTAACCCTAACACTATCCTAGGGCTGATGTTAACCCTAACCCTAACACTATCCTAGGGCTGATGCTAACCCTAACCCTAACCCTAACACTCTTCTAGGGCTGATGCTAACCCTAAGCCTAACACTATCCTAGGCCTGATGCTTACCCTAACCCTAACACTATCCTAGGGCTGATGCTAACCCTAACCCTAACCCTAACATTATCCTATTGTTGATGCTAACCCTAACCCTAAAACTATCCTAGGGCTGATGCTAACCCTAACCCTAACACTATCCTAGGGCTGATGCTAACCCTAACCCTAACCCTAACACTATCCTAGGGCTGATGCTAACCCTAACAGTAACACTATCCTAGGGCTGATGCTAACCCTAACCCTAACCCTAACACTATCCTAGGGCTGATGCTAACCCTAACCCTAACACTATCCTAGGGCTGATGCTAACCCTAACCCTAACCCTAACACTATAATCGGGCTGATGCTAACCCTAACCCTAACACTATCCTAGGGCTGATACTAACCCTAACCCTAACACAATCCTAGGGCTGATGCTAACCCTAACCCTAACCCTAACACTCTTCTAGGGCTGATGCTAACCCTAAAACTAACACTATCCTAGGGCTGATGCTAACCCTATCCCTAACACTATCCTAGGGCTGATGATAACCCTAACCCTAACCCTAACACTATCCTATGGTTGATTCTAACCCTAACCCTAACCCTAACACTATCCTAGAGCTGATGCTAACGCTAACCCTAACACTAACCCTAACCCTAATACTATCCTAGGGCTGATGCTAACCCTAACCCTAACCCTAACACTATCCTAGGGCTGATGCTAACCCTAACACTAACACTATCCTAGGGCTGATGCTAACCCTAACCCTAACCCTAACACTATCCTAGGGCTGATGCTAACCCTAACCCTAACTCTAACACTATCCTAGGGCTGAGGCTAACCCTAACTCTAACACTATCCTACGGCTGATGCTAACCCTAACCCTAACCCTAACGCTATCCTAAGGCTGATGCTAACCCTAACACTAACACTATAGTAGGCCTGGTGTTAACCCTAACCTTAACCCTAACACTATCCTAGGGCTGATGCTTACCCTAACCCTAACACTATCCTAGGCCTGATGATAACCCTAACCCTAACCCTAACACTATCCTAAGGCTGATGCTAAACCTAACCCTAACCCTAACACTATCCTAGGGCTGATGCTAACCCTAACCCTAACCCTAACACTATCCTAGGGCTGATGCTAACCCTAACCCTAACACTATCCTAGGCCTTATGCTAACCCTAACCCTAACCCTAACACTATATTAGTTCTGATGCTAACCCTAACCCTAACACTAACACTATCCTAGGCCTGATGCTAACCCTATCCCTAACCCTAACACTATCCTAGGGCTGATTCTAACCCTAACACTAACACTATCCTAGGGCTGATGCTAACCCTAACCCTAACCCTAACACTATCCTAGGGCTGATGCTAACCCTAACCCTAACACTATCCTAGGGCTGATGCTAACCCTAACCCTAACCCTAACACTATCCTAGGGCTGATGCTAACCCTAACCCTAACTCTAACACTATCCTAGGGCTGATGCTAACCCTAACCCTAACAATATCCTAGGCCTGATGCTAACCCTAACACTTACCCTAACACTATCCTAGGGCTGATGCTAAACCTAACCATAACCCTAACACTATCCTAGGGCTGATGCTAACCCTAACCCTAACCCTAACACTATCCTTGGGCTGATGCTAACCCTAACCCTAACACTATCCTGGGCCTGATGCTAACCCTAACCCTAACCCTAACACTATCCTAGGGCTGATGCTAACCCTAACCCTAACACTATCCTTGGGCTGATGTTAACCCTAACCCTAACCCTAACACTATACTAGGCCTGATGATAACCCTAACCCTAACCCTAACACTATCCTAGGGTTTATGTTAACCTTAACCCTAACACTATCCTAGGGCTGATGCTAACCCTAACCCTAACCCTAACACTATCCTAGGGCTGATGCTAACCCTAACGCTAACCCTAACACTATCCTTGAACTGATGCTAACCCTAACACTAACCCTAGCACTATCCTAGGCCTGATGCTAAACCTAACCCTAACACTATCCTAGGCCTGATGCTAACCCTAACCCTAACCCCAACACTATCTTAGTTCTGATGCTAACCCTAACCCTAACACTAACACTATCTTAGGCCTGATGCTAACCCTATCCCTAACCCTAACACTATCCTAGGGCTGATTCTAACCCTAACCCTAATACTATCCTAGGGCTGATGCTAACCCTAACCCTAACCGTAACACTATGCTAGGGCTGACGCTAACCCTAACCCTCACCCTAACACTATCCTAGGGCTGATGCTAACCCTAACCCTAACACTATCCTAGGCCTGATGCTAACCCTAACCCTAACACTTACACTATCCTAGGGCTGATGCTAACCCTAACCCTAACCCTAACACTATCCTAGGGCTGATGTTAACCCTAACCCTAACACTATCCTAGGGCTGATGCTAACCCTAACCCTAACCCTAACACTCTTCTAGGGCTGATGCTAACCCTAAGCCTAACACTATCCTAGGCCTGATGCTAACCCTAACCCTAACACTATCCTAGGGCTGATGCTAACCCTAACCCTAACCCTAACACTATCCTAGGCCTGATGCAAACCCTATCCCTAACCCTAACACTATCCTAGGGCTGATTCTAACCCTAACCCTAATACTATCCTAGGGCTGATGCTAACCCTAACCCTAACCGTAACACTATGCTAGGGCTGACGCTAACCCTAACCCTCACCCTAACACTATCCTAGGGCTGATGCTAACCCTAACCCTAACACTATCCTAGGCCTGATGCTAACCCTAACCCTAACACTTACACTATCCTAGGGCTGATGCTAACCCTAACCCTAACCCTAACACTATCCTAGGGCTGATGTTAACCCTAACCCTAACACTTTCCTAGGGCTGATGCTAACCCTAACCCTAACCCTAACACTCTTCTAGGGCTGATGCTAACCCTAAGCCTAACACTATCCTAGGCCTGATGCTAACCCTAACCCTAACACTATCCTAGGGCTGATGCTAACCCTAACCCTAACACTAACACTATCCTATTGTTGATGCTAACCCTAACCCTAACACTATCCTAGGGCTGATGCTAACCCTAACCCTAACACTATCCTAGGGCTGATGCTAACCCTAACCCTAACCCTAACACTATCCTAGGGCTGATGCTAACCCTAACACTAACACTATCCTAGGGCTGATGCTAACCCTAACCCTAACCCTAACACTATCCTAGGGCTGATGCTAACCCTAACCCTAACACTATCCTAGGGCTGATGCTAACCCTAACCCTAACCCTAACACTATAATCGGGCTGATGCTAACCCTAACCCTAACACTATCCTAGGGCTGATGCTAAACCTAACCCTAACCCTAACACTATCCTAGGGCTGATGCTAACCCTAACCCTAACCCTAACACTCTTCTAGGGCTGATGCTAACCCTAAGCCTAACACTATCCTAGGGCTGATACTAACCCTAACCCTAACACTATCCTAGGGCTGATGCTAACCCTAACCCTAACCCTAACACTCTTCTAGGGCTGATGCTAACCCTAAAACTAACACTATCCTAGGGCTGATGCTAACCCTAACCCTAACCCTAACACTATCCTAGGGCTAGTGCTAACCCTAACCCTAACACTATCCTAGGGCTGATGCTAACCCTAACCCTAACCCTAACACTATAATCGGGCTGATGCTAACCCTAACCCTAACACTATCCTAGGGCTGATGCTAACCCTACCCCTAACCCTAATACTATCCTAGGGCTGATGCTAACCCTAACCCTAACCCTAACACTATAATAGGGCTGATGCTAACCCTAACACTAACACTATCCTAGGGCTGATGCTAACCCTAACCCTAACACTAACACTATCCTAGGGCTGATGTTAACCCTAACCCTAACACTATCCTAGGGCTGATGCTAACCCTAACCCTAACCCTAACACTCTTCTAGGGCTGATGCTAACCCTAAGCCTAACACTATCCTAGGCCTGATGCTAACCCTAACCCTAACACTATCCTAGGGCTGATGCTAACCCTAACCCTAACCCTAACATTATCCTATTGTTGATGCTAACCCTAACCCTAACACTATCCTAGGGCTGATGCTAACCCTAACCCTAACACTATCCTAGGGCTGATGCTAACCCTAACCCTAACCCTAACACTATCCTAGGGCTGATGCTAACCCTAACAGTAACACTATCCTAGGGCTGATGCTAACCCTAACCCTATCCCTAACACTATCCTAGGGCTGATGCTAACCCTAACCCTAACACTATCCTAGGGCTGATGCTAACCCTAACCCTAACCCTAACACTATAATCGGGCTGATGCTAACCCTAACCCTAACACTATCCTAGGGCTGATACTAACCCTAACCCTAACACAATCCTAGGGCTGATGCTAACCCTAACCCTAACCCTAACACTCTTCTAGGGCTGATGCTAACCCTAAAACTAACACTATCCTAGGGCTGATGCTAACCCTAACCCTAACACTATCCTAGGGCTGATGATAACCCTAACCCTAACCCTAACACTATCCTATGGTTGATTCTAACCCTAACCCTAACCCTAACACTATCCTAGAGCTGATGCTAACGCTAACCCTAACACTAACCCTAACCCTAATACTATCCTAGGGCTGATGCTAACCCTAACCCTAACCCTAACACTATCCTAGGGCTGATGCTAACCCTAACACTAACACTATCCTAGGGCTGATGCTAACCCTAACCCTAACCCTAACACTATCCTAGGGCTGATGCTAACCCTAAGCCTAACTCTAACACTATCCTAGGGCTGAGGCTAACCCTAACTCTAACACTATCCTACGGCTGATGCTAACCCTAACCCTAACCCTAACGCTATCCTAAGGCTGATGCTAACCCTAACACTAACACTATAGTAGGCCTGGTGTTAACCCTAACCTTAACCCTAACACTATCCTAGGGCTGATGCTTACCCTAACCCTAACACTATCCTAGGCCTGATGATAACCCTAACCCTAACCCTAACCCTAACACTATCCTAAGGCTGATGCTAAACCTAACCCTAACCCTAACACTATCCTAGGGCTGATGCTAACCCTAACCCTAACCCTAACACTATCCTAGGGCTGATGCTAACCCTAACACTAACACTATCCTAGGGCTGATGCTAACCCTAACCCTAACCCTAACACTATCCTAGGGCTGATGCTAACCCTAACCCTAACACTATCCTAGGCCTGATGCTAACCCTAACCCTAACCCTAACACTATCTTAGTTCTGATGCTAACCCTAACCCTAACACTAACACTATCCTAGTCCTGATGCTAACCCTATCCCTAACCCTAACACTATCCTAGGGCTGATTCTAACCCTAACACTAACACTATCCTAGGGCTGATGCTAACCCTAACCCTAACCCTAACACTATCCTAGGGCTGATGCTAACCCTAACCCTAACACTATCCTAGGGCTGATGCTAACCCTAACCCTAACCCTAACACTATCCTAGGGCTGATGCTAACCCTAACCCTAACTCTAACACTATCCTAGGGCTGATGCTAACCCTAACCCTAACAATATCCTAGGCCTGATGCTAACCCTAACACTTACCCTAACACTATCCTAGGGCTGATGCTAAACCTAACCATAACCCTAACACTATCCTAGGGCTGATGCTAACCCTAACCCTAACCCTAACACTATCCTTGGGCTGATGCTAACCCTAACCCTAACACTATCCTGGGCCTGATGCTAACCCTAACCCTAACCCTAACACTATCCTAGGGCTGATGCTAACCCTAACCCTAACACTATCCTTGGGCTGATGTTAACCCTAACCCTAACCCTAACACTATACTAGGCCTGATGATAACCCTAACCCTAACCCTAACACTATCCTAGGGTTTATGTTAACCTTAACCCTAACACTATCCTAGGGCTGATGCTAACCCTAACCCTAACCCTAACACTATCCTAGGGCTGATGCTAACCCTAACGCTAACCCTAACACTATCCTTGAACTGATGCTAACCCTAACCCTAACCCTAACCCTAGCACTATACTAGGCCTGATGCTAAACCTAACCCTAACACTATCCTAGGCCTGATGCTAACCCTAACCCTAACCCTAACACTATCTTAGTTCTGATGCTAACCCTAACCCTAACACTAACACTATCTTAGGCCTGATGTTAACCCTAACCCTAACCCTAACACTATACTAGGCCTGATGCTAACCCTAACCCTAACACTTACACTATCCTAGGGCTGATGCTAACCCTAACCCTAACCCTAACACTATCCTAGGGCTGATGTTAACCCTAACCCTAACACTATCCTAGGGCTGATGCTAACCCTAACCCTAACCCTAACACTCTTCTAGGGCTGATGCTAACCCTAAGCCTAACACTATCCTATGCCTGATGCTAACCCTAACCCTAACACTATCCTAGGGCTGATGCTAACCCTAACCCTAACCCTAACACTATCCTAGGCCTGATGCTAACCCTATCCCTAACCCTAACACTATCCTAGGGCTGATTCTAACCCTAACCCTAATACTATCCTAGGGCTGATGCTAACCCTAACCCTAACCGTAACACTATGCTAGGGCTGACGCTAACCCTAACCCTCACCCTAACACTATCCTAGGGCTGATGCTAACCCTAACCCTAACACTATCCTAGGCCTGATGCTAACCCTAACCCTAACACTTACACTATCCTAGGGCTGATGCTAACCCTAACCCTAACCCTAACACTATCCTAGGGCTGATGTTAACCCTAACCCTAACACTTTCCTAGGGCTGATGCTAACCCTAACCCTAACCCTAACACTCTTCTAGGGCTGATGCTAACCCTAAGCCTAACACTATCCTAGGCCTGATGCTAACCCTAACCCTAACACTATCCTAGGGCTGATGCTAACCCTAACCCTAACCCTAACACTATCCTATTGTTGATGCTAACCCTAACCGTAACACTATCCTAGGGCTGATGCTAACCCTAACCCTAACACTATCCTAGGGCTGATGCTAACCCTAACCCTAACCCTAACACTATCCTAGGGCTGATGCTAACCCTAACACTAACACTATCCTAGGGCTGATGCTAACCCTAACCCTAACCCTAACACTATCCTAGGGCTGATGCTAACCCTAACCCTAACACTATCCTAGGGCTGATGCTAACCCTAACCCTAACCCTAACACTATAATCGGGCTGATGCTAACCCTAACCCTAACACTATCCTAGGGCTGATGCTAAACCTAACCCTAACCCTAACACTATCCTAGGGCTGATGCTAACCCTAACCCTGACCCTAACACTCTTCTAGGGCTGATGCTAACCCTAAGCCTAACACTATCCTAGGGCTGATACTAACCCTAACCCTAACACTATCCTAGGGCTGATGCTAACCCTAACCCTAACCCTAACACTCTTCTAGGGCTGATGCTAACCCTAAAACTAACACTATCCTAGGGCTGATGCTAACCCTAACCCTAACCCTAACACTATCCTAGGGCTGATGCTAACCCTAACCCTAACACTATCCTAGGGCTGATGCTAACCCTAACCCTAACCCTAACACTATAATCGGGCTGATGCTAACCCTAACCCTAACACTATCCTAGGGCTGATGCTAACCCTAACCCTAAACCTAATACTATCCTAGGGCTGATGCTAACCCTAACCCTAACCCTAACACTATCCTAGGGCTGATGCTAACCCTAACACTAACACTATCCTAGGGCTGATGCTAACCCTAACCCTAACCCTAACACTATCCTAGGGCTGATGCTAACCCTAACCCTAACTCTAACACTATCCTAGGGCTGAGGCTAACCCTAACCCTAACACTATCCTACGGCTGATGCTAACCCTAACCCTAACCCTAACGCTATCCTAAGGCTGATGCTAACCCTAACACTAACACTATAGTAGGCCTGGTGTTAACCCTAACCTTAACCCTAACACTATCCTAGGGCTGATGCTTACCCTAACCCTAACACTATCCTAGGCCTGATGATAACCCTAACCCTAACCCTAACACTATCCTAAGGCTGATGCTAAACCTAACCCTAACCCTAACACTATCCTAGGGCTGATGCTAACCCTAACCATAACCCTAACACTATCCTAGGGCTGATGCTAACCCTAACACTAACACTATCCTAGGGCTGATGCTAACCCTAACCCTAACCCTAACACTATCCTAGGGGTGATGCTAACCCTAACCCTAACACTATCCTAGGCGTGATGCTAACCCTAACCCTAACCCTAACACTATCTTAGTTCTGATGCTAACCCTAACCCTAACACTAACACTATCCTAGGCCTGATGCTAACCCTATCCCTAACCCTAACACTATCCTAGGGCTGATTCTAACCCTAACCCTAATACTATCCTAGGGCTGATGCTAACCCTAACCCTAACCGTAACACTATCCTAGGGCTGACGCTAACCCTAACCCTAACACTATCCTAGGCCTGATGCTAACCCTAACCCTAACACTTCCACTATCCTAGGGCTGATGCTAACCCTAACCCTAACCCTAACACTATCCTAGGGCTGATGTTAAACCTAACCCTAACACTATCCTAGGGCTGATGCTAACCCTAACCCTAACACTATCCTAGGGCTGATGCTAACCCTAACCCTAACACTATACTAGGGCTGATGCTAACCCTAACCCTAACCCTAACACTATCCTAGGGCTGATGCTAACCCTAACACTAACACTATCCTAGGGCTGATGCTAACCGTAACCCTAACCCTAACACTATCCTAGGGCTGATGCTAACCCTAACCCTAACACTATCCTAGGGCTGATGCTAACCCTAACCCTAACCCTAACACTATAATCGGGCTGATGCTAACCCTAACCCTAACACTATCCTAGGGCTGATGCTAAACCTAACCCTAACCCTAACACTATCCTATGGCTGATGCTAACCCTAACCCTAACCCTAACACTCTTCTAGGGCTGATGCTAACCCTAAGCCTAACACTATCCTAGGGCTGATACTAACCCTAACCCTAACACTATCCTAGGGCTGATGCTAACCCTAACACTAACCCTAACACTCTTCTAGGGCTGATGCTAAGCCTAAAACTAACACTATCCTAGGGCTGATGCTAACCCTAACCCTAACCCTAACACTATCCTAGGGCTGATGCTAACCCTAACCCTAACACTATCCTAGGGCTGATGCTAACCCTAACCCTAACCCTAACACTATAATCGGGCTGATGCTAACCCTAACCCTAACACTATCCTAGGGCTGATGCTAACCCTAACCCTAACCCTAATACTATCCTAGGGCTGATGGTAACCCTAACCCTAACACTAACACTATCCTAGGGCTGATGCTAACCCTAACACTAACACTATCCTAGGGCTGATGCTAACCCTAACCCTAACCCTAACACTATCCTAGGGCTGATGCTTACCCTAACCCTAACACTATCCTAGGCCTGATGATAACCCTAACCCTAACCCTAACACTATCCTAAGGCTGATGCTAAACCTAACCCTAACCCTAACACTATCCTAGGGCTGATGCTAACCCTAACACTAACACTATCCTAGGGCTGATGACAACCCTAACCCTAACCCTAACACTATCCTAGGGCTGATGCTAACCCTAACCCTAACACTATCCTAGGCCTGATGCTAACCCTAACCCTAACCCTAACACTATCTTAGTTCTGATGCTAACCCTAACCCTAACACTAACACTATCCTAGGCCTGATGCTAACCCTATCCCTAACCCTAACACTATCCTAGGGCTGATTCTAACCCTAACCCTAATACTATCCTAGGGCTGATGCTAACCCTAACCCTAACCGTAACACTATCCTAGGGCTGACGCTAACCCTAACCCTAACACTATCCTAGGCCTGATGCTAACCCTAACCCTAACACTTACACTATCCTAGGGCTGATGCTAACCCTAACCCTAACCCTAACACTATCCTAGGGCTGATGTTAACCCTAACCCTAACACTATCCTAGGGCTGATGCTAACCCTAACCGTAACCCTAACACTCTTCTAGGGCTGATGCTAACCCTAAGCCTAACACTATCCTAGGCCTGATGCCAGCCCTAACCCTAACACTATCCTAGGGCTGATGCTAACCCCAACCCTAACCCTAACACTATCCTAGGCCTGATGCTAACCCTATCCCTAACCCTAACACTCTCCTAGGGCTGAGGCTAACCCTAACCCTACCACTATCCTAGGGCTGATGCTAACCCTAACCCTAACCCTAACACTATCCTAGGGTTGATGCTAACCCTAACCCTAACACTATCATAGGGCTAATGCTAACCCTAACCCTAAACTTAACACTATCCTAGGGCTGATGCTAACCCTAACCCTAACACTATCCTAGGGCTGATGCTAACCCTAACCCTAACCCTAACACTATCCTAGGGCTGATGCTAACCCTAACACTAACACTATCCTAGGGCTGATGCTAACCCTAACCCTAACCCTAACACTATCCTAGGGCTGATGCTAACCCTAACCCTAACACTATCCTAGGGCTGATGCTAACCCTAACCCTAACCCTAACACTATCATAGGGCTGGTGCTAACCCTAACCCTAACACTATCCTAGGCCTGATGCTAACCCTAACCCTAACCCTAACACTATCTTAGTTCTGATGCTAACCCTAACCCTAACACTAACACTATCCTAGGCCTGATGCGAACCCTATCCCTAACCCTAACACTATCCTAGGGCTGATTCTAACGCTAACCCTAATACTATCCTAGGGCTGATGCTAACCCTAACCCTAACCGTAACACTATCCTAGGGCTGACGCTAACCCTAACCCTCACACTATCCTAGGTCTGATGATAACCCTAACCCTAACACTTACACTATCCTAGGGCTGATGCTAACACTAACCCTAACCCTAACACTATCCTAGGGCTGATGTTAACCCTAACCCTAACACTATCCTAGCGCTGATGCTAACCCTAACCCTAACCCTAACACTCTTCTAGGGCTGATGCTAACCCTAAGCCTAACACTATCCTAGGCCTGATGCTAACCCTAACCCTAACACTATCCTAGGGCTGATGCTAACCCTAACCCTAACCCTAACACTATCCTAGGGCTGATGCTAACCCTAACCCTAACAATATCCTAGGCCTGATGCTAACCCTAACACTTACCCTAACACTATCCTAGGGCTGATGCTAAACCTAACCATAACCCTAACACTATCCTAGGGCTGATGCTAACCCTAACCCTAACCCTAACACTATCCTTGGGCTGATGCTAACCCTAACCCTAACACTATCCTGGGCCTGATGCTAACCCTAACCCTAACCCTAACACTATCCTAGGGCTGATGCTAACCCTAACCCTAACACTATCCTTGGGCTGATGTTAACCCTAACCCTAACCCTAACACTATACTAGGCCTGATGATAACCCTAACCCTAACCCTAACACTATCCTAGGGTTTATGTTAACCTTAACCCTAACACTATCCTAGGGCTGATGCTAACCCTAACCCTAACCCTAACACTATCCTAGGGCTGATGCTAACCCTAACGCTAACCCTAACACTATCCTTGAACTGATGCTAACCCTAACCCTAACCCTAACACTATCCTAGGCCTGATGCTAACCCTAACCCTAACACTATCCTAGGCCTGATGCTAACCCTAACCCTAACCCTAACACTATCTTAGTTCTGATGCTAACCCTAACCCTAACACTAACACTATCTTAGGCCTGATGCTAACCCTATCCCTAACCCTAACACTATCCTAGGGCTGATTCTAACCCTAACCCTAATACTATCCTAGGGCTGATGCTAACCCTAACCCTAACCGTAACACTATGCTAGGGCTGACGCTAACCCTAACCGTCACCCTAACACTATCCTAGGGCTGATGCTAACCCTAACCCTAACACTATCCTAGGCCTGATGCTAACCCTAACCCTAACACTTACACTATCCTAGGGCTGATGCTAACCCTAACCCTAACCCTAACACTATCCTAGGGCTGATGTTAACCCTAACCCTAACACTATCCTAGGGCTGATGCTAACCCTAACCCTAACCCTAACACTCTTCTAGGGCTGATGCTAACCCTAAGCCTAACACTATCCTAGGCCTGATGCTAACCCTAACCCTAACACTATCCTAGGGCTGATGCTAACCCTAACCCTAACCCTAACACTATCCTAGGCCTGATGCTAACCCTATCCCTAACCCTAACACTATCCTAGGGCTGATTCTAACCCTAACCCTAATACTATCCTAGGGCTGATGCTAACCCTAACCCTAACCGTAACACTATGCTAGGGCTGACGCTAACCCTAACGCTCACCCTAACACTATCCTAGGGCTGATGCTAACCCTAACCCTAACACTATCCTAGGCCTGATGCTAACCCTAACCCTAACACTTACACTATCCTAGGGCTGATGCTAACCCTAACCCTAACCCTAACACTATCCTAGGGCTGATGTTAACCCTAACCCTAACACTATCCTAGGGCTGATGCTAACCCTAACCCTAACCCTAACACTCTTCTAGGGCTGATGCTAACCCTAAGCCTAACACTATCCTAGGCCTGATGCTTACCCTAACCCTAACACTATCCTAGGGCTGATGCTAACCCTAACCCTAACCCTAACATTATCCTATTGTTGATGCTAACCCTAACCCTAAAACTATCCTAGGGCTGATGCTAACCCTAACCCTAACACTATCCTAGGGCTGATGCTAACCCTAACCCTAACCCTAACACTATCCTAGGGCTGATGCTAACCCTAACAGTAACACTATCCTAGGGCTGATGCTAACCCTAACCCTAACCCTAACACTATCCTAGGGCTGATGCTAACCCTAACCCTAACACTATCCTAGGGCTGATGCTAACCCTAACCCTAACCCTAACACTATAATCGGGCTGATGCTAACCCTAACCCTAACACTATCCTAGGGCTGATACTAACCCTAACCCTAACACAATCCTAGGGCTGATGCTAACCCTAACCCTAACCCTAACACTCTTCTAGGGCTGATGCTAACCCTAAAACTAACACTATCCTAGGGCTGATGCTAACCCTATCCCTAACACTATCCTAGGGCTGATGATAACCCTAACCCTAACCCTAACACTATCCTATGGTTGATTCTAACCCTAACCCTAACCCTAACACTATCCTAGAGCTGATGCTAACGCTAACCCTAACACTAACCCTAACCCTAATACTATCCTAGGGCTGATGCTAACCCTAACCCTAACCCTAACACTATCCTAGGGCTGATGCTAACCCTAACACTAACACTATCCTAGGGCTGATGCTAACCCTAACCCTAACCCTAACACTATCCTAGGGCTGATGCTAACCCTAACCCTAACTCTAACACTATCCTAGGGCTGAGGCTAACCCTAACTCTAACACTATCCTACGGCTGATGCTAACCCTAACCCTAACCCTAACGCTATCCTAAGGCTGATGCTAACCCTAACACTAACACTATAGTAGGCCTGGTGTTAACCCTAACCTTAACCCTAACACTATCCTAGGGCTGATGCTTACCCTAACCCTAACACTATCCTAGGCCTGATGATAACCCTAACCCTAACCCTAACACTATCCTAAGGCTGATGCTAAACCTAACCCTAACCCTAACACTATCCTAGGGCTGATGCTAACCCTAACCCTAACCCTAACACTATCCTAGGGCTGATGCTAACCCTAACCCTAACACTATCCTAGGCCTTATGCTAACCCTAACCCTAACCCTAACACTATATTAGTTCTGATGCTAACCCTAACCCTAACACTAACACTATCCTAGGCCTGATGCTAACCCTATCCCTAACCCTAACACTATCCTAGGGCTGATTCTAACCCTAACACTAACACTATCCTAGGGCTGATGCTAACCCTAACCCTAACCCTAACACTATCCTAGGGCTGATGCTAACCCTAACCCTAACACTATCCTAGGGCTGATGCTAACCCTAACCCTAACCCTAACACTATCCTAGGGCTGATGCTAACCCTAACCCTAACTCTAACACTATCCTAGGGCTGATGCTAACCCTAACCCTAACAATATCCTAGGCCTGATGCTAACCCTAACACTTACCCTAACACTATCCTAGGGCTGATGCTAAACCTAACCATAACCCTAACACTATCCTAGGGCTGATGCTAACCCTAACCCTAACCCTAACACTATCCTTGGGCTGATGCTAACCCTAACCCTAACACTATCCTTGGGCTGATGTTAACCCTAACCCTAACCCTAACACTATACTAGGCCTGATGATAACCCTAACCCTAACCCTAACACTATCCTAGGGTTTATGTTAACCTTAACCCTAACACTATCCTAGGGCTGATGCTAACCCTAACCCTAACCCTAACACTATCCTAGGGCTGATGCTAACCCTAACGCTAACCCTAACACTATCCTTGAACTGATGCTAACCCTAACACTAACCCTAGCACTATCCTAGGCCTGATGCTAAACCTAACCCTAACACTATCCTAGGCCTGATGCTAACCCTAACCCTAACCCCAACACTATCTTAGTTCTGATGCTAACCCTAACCCTAACACTAACACTATCTTAGGCCTGATGCTAACCCTATCCCTAACCCTAACACTATCCTAGGGCTGATTCTAACCCTAACCCTAATACTATCCTAGGGCTGATGCTAACCCTAACCCTAACCGTAACACTATGCTAGGGCTGACGCTAACCCTAACCCTCACCCTAACACTATCCTAGGGCTGATGCTAACCCTAACCCTAACACTATCCTAGGCCTGATGCTAACCCTAACCCTAACACTTACACTATCCTAGGGCTGATGCTAACCCTAACCCTAACCCTAACACTATCCTAGGGCTGATGTTAACCCTAACCCTAACACTATCCTAGGGCTGATGCTAACCCTAACCCTAACCCTAACACTCTTCTAGGGCTGATGCTAACCCTAAGCCTAACACTATCCTAGGCCTGATGCTAACCCTAACCCTAACACTATCCTAGGGCTGATGCTAACCCTAACCCTAACCCTAACACTATCCTAGGCCTGATGCAAACCCTATCCCTAACCCTAACACTATCCTAGGGCTGATTCTAACCCTAACCCTAATACTATCCTAGGGCTGATGCTAACCCTAACCCTAACCGTAACACTATGCTAGGGCTGACGCTAACCCTAACCCTCACCCTAACACTATCCTAGGGCTGATGCTAACCCTAACCCTAACACTATCCTAGGCCTGATGCTAACCCTAACCCTAACACTTACACTATCCTAGGGCTGATGCTAACCCTAACCCTAACCCTAACACTATCCTAGGGCTGATGTTAACCCTAACCCTAACACTTTCCTAGGGCTGATGCTAACCCTAACCCTAACCCTAACACTCTTCTAGGGCTGATGCTAACCCTAAGCCTAACACTATCCTAGGCCTGATGCTAACCCTAACCCTAACACTATCCTAGGGCTGATGCTAACCCTAACCCTAACCCTAACACTATCCTATTGTTGATGCTAACCCTAACCCTAACACTATCCTAGGGCTGATGCTAACCCTAACCCTAACACTATCCTAGGGCTGATGCTAACCCTAACCCTAACCCTAACACTATCCTAGGGCTGATGCTAACCCTAACACTAACACTATCCTAGGGCTGATGCTAACCCTAACCCTAACCCTAACACTATCCTAGGGCTGATGCTAACCCTAACCCTAACACTATCCTAGGGCTGATGCTAACCCTAACCCTAACCCTAACACTATAATCGGGCTGATGCTAACCCTAACCCTAACACTATCCTAGGGCTGATGCTAAACCTAACCCTAACCCTAACACTATCCTAGGGCTGATGCTAACCCTAACCCTAACCCTAACACTCTTCTAGGGCTGATGCTAACCCTAAGCCTAACACTATCCTAGGGCTGATACTAACCCTAACCCTAACACTATCCTAGGGCTGATGCTAACCCTAACCCTAACCCTAACACTCTTCTAGGGCTGATGCTAACCCTAAAACTAACACTATCCTAGGGCTGATGCTAACCCTAACCCTAACCCTAACACTATCCTAGGGCTAGTGCTAACCCTAACCCTAACACTATCCTAGGGCTGATGCTAACCCTAACCCTAACCCTAACACTATAATCGGGCTGATGCTAACCCTAACCCTAACACTATCCTAGGGCTGATGCTAACCCTACCCCTAACCCTAATACTATCCTAGGGCTGATGCTAACCCTAACCCTAACCCTAACACTATAATAGGGCTGATGCTAACCCTAACACTAACACTATCCTAGGGCTGATGCTAACCCTAACCCTAACACTAACACTATCCTAGGGCTGATGTTAACCCTAACCCTAACACTATCCTAGGGCTGATGCTAACCCTAACCCTAACCCTAACACTCTTCTAGGGCTGATGCTAACCCTAAGCCTAACACTATCCTAGGCCTGATGCTAACCCTAACCCTAACACTATCCTAGGGCTGATGCTAACCCTAACCCTAACCCTAACATTATCCTATTGTTGATGCTAACCCTAACCCTAACACTATCCTAGGGCTGATGCTAACCCTAACCCTAACACTATCCTAGGGCTGATGCTAACCCTAACCCTAACCCTAACACTATCCTAGGGCTGATGCTAACCCTAACAGTAACACTATCCTAGGGCTGATGCTAACCCTAACCCTAACCCTAACACTATCCTAGGGCTGATGCTAACCCTAACCCTAACACTATCCTAGGGCTGATGCTAACCCTAACCCTAACCCTAACACTATAATCGGGCTGATGCTAACCCTAACCCTAACACTATCCTAGGGCTGATACTAACCCTAACCCTAACACAATCCTAGGGCTGATGCTAACCCTAACCCTAACCCTAACACTCTTCTAGGGCTGATGCTAACCCTAAAACTAACACTATCCTAGGGCTGATGCTAACCCTAACCCTAACACTATCCTAGGGCTGATGATAACCCTAACCCTAACCCTAACACTATCCTATGGTTGATTCTAACCCTAACCCTAACCCTAACACTATCCTAGAGCTGATGCTAACGCTAACCCTAACACTAACCCTAACCCTAATACTATCCTAGGGCTGATGCTAACCCTAACCCTAACCCTAACACTATCCTAGGGCTGATGCTAACCCTAACACTAACACTATCCTAGGGCTGATGCTAACCCTAACCCTAACCCTAACACTATCCTAGGGCTGATGCTAACCCTAAGCCTAACTCTAACACTATCCTAGGGCTGAGGCTAACCCTAACTCTAACACTATCCTACGGCTGATGCTAACCCTAACCCTAACCCTAACGCTATCCTAAGGCTGATGCTAACCCTAACACTAACACTATAGTAGGCCTGGTGTTAACCCTAACCTTAACCCTAACACTATCCTAGGGCTGATGCTTACCCTAACCCTAACACTATCCTAGGCCTGATGATAACCCTAACCCTAACCCTAACCCTAACACTATCCTAAGGCTGATGCTAAACCTAACCCTAACCCTAACACTATCCTAGGGCTGATGCTAACCCTAACCCTAACCCTAACACTATCCTAGGGCTGATGCTAACCCTAACACTAACACTATCCTAGGGCTGATGCTAACCCTAACCCTAACCCTAACACTATCCTAGGGCTGATGCTAACCCTAACCCTAACACTATCCTAGGCCTGATGCTAACCCTAACCCTAACCCTAACACTATCTTAGTTCTGATGCTAACCCTAACCCTAACACTAACACTATCCTAGTCCTGATGCTAACCCTATCCCTAACCCTAACACTATCCTAGGGCTGATTCTAACCCTAACACTAACACTATCCTAGGGCTGATGCTAACCCTAACCCTAACCCTAACACTATCCTAGGGCTGATGCTAACCCTAACCCTAACACTATCCTAGGGCTGATGCTAACCCTAACCCTAACCCTAACACTATCCTAGGGCTGATGCTAACCCTAACCCTAACTCTAACACTATCCTAGGGCTGATGCTAACCCTAACCCTAACAATATCCTAGGCCTGATGCTAACCCTAACACTTACCCTAACACTATCCTAGGGCTGATGCTAAACCTAACCATAACCCTAACACTATCCTAGGGCTGATGCTAACCCTAACCCTAACCCTAACACTATCCTTGGGCTGATGCTAACCCTAACCCTAACACTATCCTGGGCCTGATGCTAACCCTAACCCTAACCCTAACACTATCCTAGGGCTGATGCTAACCCTAACCCTAACACTATCCTTGGGCTGATGTTAACCCTAACCCTAACCCTAACACTATACTAGGCCTGATGATAACCCTAACCCTAACCCTAACACTATCCTAGGGTTTATGTTAACCTTAACCCTAACACTATCCTAGGGCTGATGCTAACCCTAACCCTAACCCTAACACTATCCTAGGGCTGATGCTAACCCTAACGCTAACCCTAACACTATCCTTGAACTGATGCTAACCCTAACCCTAACCCTAACCCTAGCACTATACTAGGCCTGATGCTAAACCTAACCCTAACACTATCCTAGGCCTGATGCTAACCCTAACCCTAACCCTAACACTATCTTAGTTCTGATGCTAACCCTAACCCTAACACTAACACTATCTTAGGCCTGATGTTAACCCTAACCCTAACCCTAACACTATACTAGGCCTGATGCTAACCCTAACCCTAACACTTACACTATCCTAGGGCTGATGCTAACCCTAACCCTAACCCTAACACTATCCTAGGGCTGATGTTAACCCTAACCCTAACACTATCCTAGGGCTGATGCTAACCCTAACCCTAACCCTAACACTCTTCTAGGGCTGATGCTAACCCTAAGCCTAACACTATCCTATGCCTGATGCTAACCCTAACCCTAACACTATCCTAGGGCTGATGCTAACCCTAACCCTAACCCTAACACTATCCTAGGCCTGATGCTAACCCTATCCCTAACCCTAACACTATCCTAGGGCTGATTCTAACCCTAACCCTAATACTATCCTAGGGCTGATGCTAACCCTAACCCTAACCGTAACACTATGCTAGGGCTGACGCTAACCCTAACCCTCACCCTAACACTATCCTAGGGCTGATGCTAACCCTAACCCTAACACTATCCTAGGCCTGATGCTAACCCTAACCCTAACACTTACACTATCCTAGGGCTGATGCTAACCCTAACCCTAACCCTAACACTATCCTAGGGCTGATGTTAACCCTAACCCTAACACTTTCCTAGGGCTGATGCTAACCCTAACCCTAACCCTAACACTCTTCTAGGGCTGATGCTAACCCTAAGCCTAACACTATCCTAGGCCTGATGCTAACCCTAACCCTAACACTATCCTAGGGCTGATGCTAACCCTAACCCTAACCCTAACACTATCCTATTGTTGATGCTAACCCTAACCCTAACACTATCCTAGGGCTGATGCTAACCCTAACCCTAACACTATCCTAGGGCTGATGCTAACCCTAACCCTAACCCTAACACTATCCTAGGGCTGATGCTAACCCTAACACTAACACTATCCTAGGGCTGATGCTAACCCTAACCCTAACCCTAACACTATCCTAGGGCTGATGCTAACCCTAACCCTAACACTATCCTAGGGCTGATGCTAACCCTAACCCTAACCCTAACACTATAATCGGGCTGATGCTAACCCTAACCCTAACACTATCCTAGGGCTGATGCTAAACCTAACCCTAACCCTAACACTATCCTAGGGCTGATGCTAACCCTAACCCTGACCCTAACACTCTTCTAGGGCTGATGCTAACCCTAAGCCTAACACTATCCTAGGGCTGATACTAACCCTAACCCTAACACTATCCTAGGGCTGATGCTAACCCTAACCCTAACCCTAACACTCTTCTAGGGCTGATGCTAACCCTAAAACTAACACTATCCTAGGGCTGATGCTAACCCTAACCCTAACCCTAACACTATCCTAGGGCTGATGCTAACCCTAACCCTAACACTATCCTAGGGCTGATGCTAACCCTAACCCTAACCCTAACACTATAATCGGGCTGATGCTAACCCTAACCCTAACACTATCCTAGGGCTGATGCTAACCCTAACCCTAAACCTAATACTATCCTAGGGCTGATGCTAACCCTAACCCTAACCCTAACACTATCCTAGGGCTGATGCTAACCCTAACACTAACACTATCCTAGGGCTGATGCTAACCCTAACCCTAACCCTAACACTATCCTAGGGCTGATGCTAACCCTAACCCTAACTCTAACACTATCCTAGGGCTGAGGCTAACCCTAACCCTAACACTATCCTACGGCTGATGCTAACCCTAACCCTAACCCTAACGCTATCCTAAGGCTGATGCTAACCCTAACACTAACACTATAGTAGGCCTGGTGTTAACCCTAACCTTAACCCTAACACTATCCTAGGGCTGATGCTTACCCTAACCCTAACACTATCCTAGGCCTGATGATAACCCTAACCCTAACCCTAACACTATCCTAAGGCTGATGCTAAACCTAACCCTAACCCTAACACTATCCTAGGGCTGATGCTAACCCTAACCATAACCCTAACACTATCCTAGGGCTGATGCTAACCCTAACACTAACACTATCCTAGGGCTGATGCTAACCCTAACCCTAACCCTAACACTATCCTAGGGGTGATGCTAACCCTAACCCTAACACTATCCTAGGCGTGATGCTAACCCTAACCCTAACCCTAACACTATCTTAGTTCTGATGCTAACCCTAACCCTAACACTAACACTATCCTAGGCCTGATGCTAACCCTATCCCTAACCCTAACACTATCCTAGGGCTGATTCTAACCCTAACCCTAATACTATCCTAGGGCTGATGCTAACCCTAACCCTAACCGTAACACTATCCTAGGGCTGACGCTAACCCTAACCCTAACACTATCCTAGGCCTGATGCTAACCCTAACCCTAACACTTCCACTATCCTAGGGCTGATGCTAACCCTAACCCTAACCCTAACACTATCCTAGGGCTGATGTTAAACCTAACCCTAACACTATCCTAGGGCTGATGCTAACCCTAACCCTAACCCTAACACTCTTCTAGGGCTGATGCTAACCCTAAGCCTAAGACTATCCTAGGCCTGATGCCAGCCCTAACCCTAACACTATCCTAGGGCTGATGCTAACCCCAACCCTAACCCTAACACTATCCTAGGCCTGATGCTAACCCTATCCCTAACCCTAACACTCTCCTAGGGCTGAGGCTAACCCTAACCCTACCACTATCCTAGGGCTGATGCTAACCCTAACCCTAACCCTAACACTAACCTAGGGTTGATGCTAACCCTAACCCTAACACTATCATAGGGCTGATGCTAACCCTAACCCTAAACTTAACACTATCCTAGGGCTGATGCTAACCCTAACCCTAACACTATCCTAGGGCTGATGCTAACCCTAACCCTAACCCTAACACTATCCTAGGGCTGATGCTAACCCTAACACTAACACTATCCTAGGGCTGATGCTAACCCTAACCCTAACCCTAACACTATCCTAGGGCTGATGCTAACCCTAACCCTAACACTATCCTAGGGCTGATGCTAACCCTAACCCTAACCCTAACACTATCCTAGGGCTGATTCTAACCCTAACCCTAATACTATCCTAGGCCTGATGCTAACCCTATCCCTAACCCTAACACTATCCTAGGGCTGATTCTAACCCTAACCCTAATACTATCCTAGGGCTGATGCTAACCCTAACCCTAACCGTAACACTATCCTAGGGCTGACGCTAACCCTAACCCTCACACTATCCTAGGCCTGATGATATCCCTAACCCTAACACTTACACTATCCTAGGGCGGATGCTAACCCTAACCCTAACCCTAACACTATCCTAGGGCTGATGTTAACCCTAACCCTAACACTATCCTAGGGCTGATGCTAACCCTAAGCCTAACACTATCCTAGGCCTGATGCTAACCCTAACCCTAACACTATCCTAGGGCTGATGCTAACGCTAACCCTAACCCTAACACTATCCTAGGGCTGATGTTAACCCTAACCCTAACACTATCCTAGGGCTGATGCTAACCCTAACCCTAACCCTAACACTCTTCTAGGGTTGATGCTAACCCTAAGCCTAACACTATCCTAGGCCTGATGCCAGCCCTAACCCTAACACTATCCTAGGGCTGATGCCAGCCCCAACCCTAAACCGAACCCTATCCTAGGCCTGATGCTAACCCTATCCCTAACCCTAACACTCTCCTAGGGCTGAGGCTAACCCTAACCCTACCACTATCCTAGGGCTGATGCTAACCCTAACCCTAACCCTAACACTATCCTAGGGTTGATGCTAACCCTAACCCTAACACTATCATAGGGCTGATGCTAACCCTAACCCTAACCTTAACACTATCCTAGGGCTGATGCTAACCCTAACCCTAACACTATCCTAGGGCTGATGCTAACCCTAACCCTAACCCTCACACTATCCTAGGGCTGATGCTAACCCTAACACTAACACTATCCTAGGGCTGATGCTAACCCTAACCCTAACCCTAACACCATCCTTGGGCTGATGCTAACCCTAACCCTAACCCTAACACTATCTTAGTTCTGATGCTAACCCTAACCCTAACACTAACACTATCCTAGGCCTGATGCTAACCCTATCCCTAACCCTAACAGTATCCTAGGGCTGATTCTAACCCTAAACCTAATACTATCCTAGGGCTGATGCTAACCCTAACCCTAACCGTAACACTATCCTAGGGCTGACGCTAACCCTAACCCTCACCCTAACACTATCCTAGGGCTGATGCTAACCCTAACCCTAACACTATCCTAGGCCTGATGCTAACCCTAACCCTAACACTTACACTATCCTAGGGCTGCTGCTAACCCTAACCCTAACCCTAACACTATCCTAGGGCTGATGTTAACCCTAACCCTAACACTATCCTAGGGCTGATGCTAACCCTAACCCTAACCCTAACACTCTTCTACTGCTGATGCTAACCCTAAGCCTAACACTATCCTAGGCCTGATGCTAACCCTAACCCTAACACTATCCTAGGGCTGATGCTAACCCTAACCCTAACCCTAACACTGTCCTAGGCCTGATGCTAACCCTATCCCTAACTCTAACACTCTCCTAGGGCTGAGGCTAACCCTAACCATAACACTATCCTAGGGCTGATGCTAACCCTAACCCTAACCCTAACACTATCCTAGGGTTGATGCTAACCCTAACCCTAACACTATCCCAGGGCTGATGCTAACCCTAACCCTAACCCTAACACTATCCTAGGGCTGATGCTAACCCTAACCCTAACACTATCCTAGGGCTGATGCTAACCCTAACCCTAACCCTAACACTATCATAGGGCTGATGCTAACCCTAACCCTAACACTATCCTAGGGCTGATGCTAACCCTAACCCTAACCCTAACACTATCCTAGGGCTGATGCTAACCCTAACCCTAACCCTAACACTCTTCTAGGGCTGATGCTAACCCTAAGCCTAACACTATCCTAGGGCTGATGCTAACCCTAACGCTAACACTATCCTAGTGCTGATGCTAACCCTAACCCTAACCCTAACACTCTTCTAGGGCTGATGCTAACCCTAACCCTAACACTATCCTAGGGCTGATGCTAACCCTAACCCTAACACTATCCTAGGGCTGATGCTAACCCTAACCCTAACCCTAACACTATCCTATCGTTGATTCTAACCCTAACCCTAACCCTAACACTATCCTAGAGCTGATGCTAACGCTAACCCTAACCCTAACCCTAACCCTAATACTATCCTAGGGCTGATGCTAACCCTAACCCTAACCCTAACACTATCCTAGGGCTGATGCTAACCCCAACACTAACACTATCCTAGGGCAGATGCTAACCCTAACCCTAACCCTAACACTATCCTAGGGCTCATGCTAACCCTAACCCTAACTCTAACACTATCCTAGGGCTGAGGCTAACCCTAACCCTAACACTATCCTACGGCTGATGCTAACCCTAACCCTAACCCTAACGCTATCCTAAGGCTGACGCTAACCCTAACACTAACACTATAGTAGGCCTGGTGTTAACCCTAACCTTAACCCTAACACTATCCTAGGGCTGATGCTAACCCTAACCCTAACACTATCCTAGGCCTGATGATAACCCTAACCCTAAACCTAACACTATCCTAAGGCTGATGCTAACCCTAACCCTAACCCTAACACTATCCTAGGGCTGATGCTAACCCTAACCCTAACCCTAACACTATCCTAGGGCTGATGCTAACCCTAACACTAACACCATCCTAGGGCTGATGCTAACCCTAACCCTAACCCTAACACTATCCTAGGGCTGATGCTAACCCTAACCCTAACCCTAACACTATCATAGGGCTGATGCTAACCCTAACCCTAACACTATCCTAGGCCTGATGCTAACCCTAACCCTAACACTTACACTATCCTAGGGCTGATGCTAACCCTAACCCTAACCCTAACACTATCCTAGGGCTGATGTTAACCCTAACCCTAACACTATCCTAGGGCTGATGCTAACCCTAACCCTAACCCTAACACTCTTCTAGGGCTGATGCTAACCCTAAGCCTAACACTATCCTAGGGCTGATACTAACCCTAACCCTAACACTATCCTAGGGCTGATGCTAACCCTAACCCTAACCCTAACACTCTTCTAGGGCTGATGCTAACCCTAAAACTAACACTATCCTAGGGCTGATGCTAACCCTAACCCTAACACTATCCTAGGGCTGATGATAACCCTAACACTAACCCTAACACTATCCTAGGGCTGATGCTAACCCTAACCCTAACACTATCCTAGGGCTGATGCTAACCCTAACCCTAACCCTAACACTATCCTAGGGCTGATGCTAACCCTAACACTAACACTATCCTAGGGCTGATGCTAACCCTAACCCTAACCCTAACACTATCCTAGGGCTGAGGCTAACCCTAACCCTAACACTATCCTAGGGCTGATGCTAACCCTAACCCTAACCCTAACACTATCATAGGGCTGATGCTCATCCTAACCCTAACACTATCCTAGGCCTGATGCTAACCCTAACCCTAACCCTAACACTATCTTAGTTCTGATGCTAACCCTAACCCTAACACTAACACTATCCTAGGCCTGATGCTAACCCTATCCCTAACCCTAACACTATCCTAGGGCTGATTCTAACCCTAACCCTAATACTATCCTAGGGCTGATGCTAACCCTAACCCTAACCGTAACACTATCCTAGGGCTGACGCTAACCCTAACCCTCACACTATCCTAGGCCTGATGCTAACCCTAACGCTAACACTTACACTATCCTAGGGCTGATGCTAACCCTAACCCTAACCCTAACACTATCCTATGGCTGATGCTAACCCTAAGCCTAACACTATCCTAGGGCTCATGCTAACCCTAACCCTAACCCTAACACTATCCTAGGGCTGATGCTAACCCTAACCCTAACCCTAACACTCTTCTAGGGCTGATGCTAACCCTAAAACTAACACTATCCTAGGGCTGATGCTAACCCTAACCCTAACACTATCCTAGGGCTGATGCTAACCCTAACCCTAACACTATCCTAAGCCTGATGCTAACCCTAACCCTAACACTTACAAATCCTAGGGCTGATGCTAACCCTAACCCTAACCCTAACACTATCCTAGGTCTGATGCTAACGCTAAACCTAACACTATCCTAGAACTGATGCTAACACTAACCCTAACCCTAACACTTTCCTAGGGCTGATGTTAACCCTAACCCTAACACTATCCTAGGGCTGATGCTAACCCTAACCCCAACCCTAACACTCTTCTAGGGCTAATGCTAACCCTAACCCTAACACTATCCTAGGCCTGATGCTAACCCTAACCCTAACACTATCCTAGGGCTGGTGCTAACCCTAACCCTAACCCTAACACTATCCTAGGCCTGATGCTAACCCTATCCCTAACCCTAACACTCTCCTAGGGCTGAGGCTAACCCTAACCCTAACACTATCCTAGGGCTGATGCTAACCCTAACCCTAACCCTAACACTATCCTAGGGCTAATGCTAACCCTAACCCTAACACTATCCTAGGGCTTATGCTAACACTAACCCTAACCCTAACACTATCCTGGGGCTGATGCTAATCCTAACCCTAACACTATCCTAGGGCTGATGCTAACCCTAACCCTAACCCTAAAACTATCCTAGGGCTGATGCTAACCCTAACCCTAACCGTAACACTATCCTAGGGCTGATGCTAACCCTAACCCTAACACTATCCTAGGGCTGATGCTAACCCTAACCCTAACCCTAACACTATCCTAGGGCTGATGCTAACCCTAACCCTAACACTATCCTAGGGCTGATGCTAACCCTAATCCTAACCCTAACACTATCCTAGGGCTGATGATAACCCTAACCCTAACACTATCCTAGGGTTGATGCTAACCCTAACCCTAACCCTAACACTATCCTAGGGCTGATGCTAACCCTAACCCTAACACTATCCTAGGGCTGATGCTAACCCTAACCCTAACCCTAACATTATCCCAGGGCTGATGCTAACCCTAACCCTAACACTATCCTAGGGCTGATGCTAACCCTAACCCTAACCCTAACACTATCCTAGGGCTGATGCTAACCCTAACCCTAACCCGAACACTATCCTAGAGCTGATGCTAACCCTAACCCTAACCCTAACCCTAACCCTAATACTATCCTAGGGCTGATGCTAACCCTAACCCTAACCCTAACACTATCCTAGGGCTGATGCTAACCCTAACACTAACACTATCCTAGGGCTGATGCTAACCCTAACCCTACCCCTAACACTATCCTAGGGCTGATGCTAACCCTAACCCTAACGCTAACACTATCCTAGGGCTGAGGCTAACCCTAACCCTAACACTATCCTACGGCTGATGCTAACCCTAACCCTAACCCTAACACTATCCTAAGGCTGATGGTAACCCTAACACTAACACTATCCTAAGCCTGGTGCTAACCCTAACTCTAACCCTAACACTATCCTAGGGCTGATGCTAACCCTAACCCTAATAATATCCTAGGGCTGATGATAACACTAACCCTAACAATAACACTATCCTAGGGCTGATGCTAACCCTAACCCTAACCCTAACACTATCCTAGGGCTGATGCTAACCCTAACTCTAACACTATCCTAGGCCTGATGTTAACCCTAACCCTAACCCTAACACTATCCTAGGGCTGATGCTAACCCTAACCCTAACACTATCCTAGGGCTGATGCTAACCCTAACCCTAACACTATCCTAGGGCTGATGCTAACCCTAACCCTAATACTATCCTAGGGCTGATGCTAACCCTAACGCTAACCCTAAAACTATCCTTTAACTGATGCTAACCCTAACCCTAACCCTAACCCTAACACTATCCTAGGCCTGATGATAACCCTAACCCTAACCCTAACACTATCCTAGGGTTTATGTTAACCCTAACCCTAATACTATCCTAGGGCTGATGCTAACCCTAACCCTACCACTATCCTGGGCCTGATGTTAACCCTAACCCTAACACTAACACTATCCTAGGGCTGATGCTAACCCTAACGCTAACCCTAACACTATCCTTGAACTAATGCTAACCCTAACCCTAACCCTAACACTATCCTAGGCCTGATGATAACCCTAACCCTAACCCTAACACTATTATAGGGTTTATGTTAACCCTAACCCTAACACTATCCTAGGGCTGATGCTAACCCTAACCCTAACCCTAACACTATCCTAGGGCTGATGTTAACCCTAACCCTAACACTATCCTAGGGCTGATGCTAACCCTAACCCTAACCCTAACACTCTTCTAGGGCTGATGCTAACCCTAAGCCTAACACTATCCTAGGGCTGATACTAACCCTAACCCTAACACTATCCTAGGGCTGATGCTAACCCTAACCCTAACCCTAACACTCTTCTAGGGCTGATGCTAACCCTAAAACTAACACTATCCTAGGGCTGATGCTAACCCTAACCCTAACACTATCCTAGGGCTGATGATAACCCTAACACTAACCCTAACACTATCCTAGGGCTGATGCTAACCCTAACCCTAACCCTAACACTATCCTAGGGCTGATGCTAACCCTAACACTAACACTATCCTAGGGCTGATGCTAACCCTAACCCTAACCCTAACACTATCCTAGGGCTGAGGCTAACCCTAACCCTAACACTATCCTAGGGCTGATGCTAACCCTAACCCTAACCCTAACACTATCATAGGGCTGATGCTCATCCTAACCCTAACACTATCCTAGGCCTGATGCTAACCCTAACCCTAACCCTAACACTATCTTAGTTCTGATGCTAACCCTAACCCTAACACTAACACTATCCTAGGCCTGATGCTAACCCTATCCCTAACCCTAACACTATCCTAGGGCTGATTCTAACCCTAACCCTAATACTATCCTAGGGCTGATGCTAACCCTAACCCTAACCGTAACACTATCCTAGGGCTGACGCTAACCCTAACCCTCACACTATCCTAGGCCTGATGCTAACCCTAACGCTAACACTTACACTATCCTAGGGCTGATGCTAACCCTAACCCTAACCCTAACACTATCCTATGGCTGATGCTAACCCTAAGCCTAACACTATCCTAGGGCTCATGCTAACCCTAACCCTAACCCTAACACTATCCTAGGGCTGATGCTAACCCTAACCCTAACCCTAACACTCTTCTAGGGCTGATGCTAACCCTAAAACTAACACTATCCTAGGGCTGATGCTAACCCTAACCCTAACACTATCCTAGGGCTGATGCTAACCCTAACCCTAACACTATCCTAAGCCTGATGCTAACCCTAACCCTAACACTTACAAATCCTAGGGCTGATGCTAACCCTAACCCTAACCCTAACACTATCCTAGGTCTGATGCTAACGCTAAACCTAACACTATCCTAGTACTGATGCTAACACTAACCCTAACCCTAACACTTTCCTAGGGCTGATGTTAACCCTAACCCTAACACTATCCTAGGGCTGATGCTAACCCTAACCCCAACCCTAACACTCTTCTAGGGCTAATGCTAACCCTAACCCTAACACTATCCTAGGCCTGATGCTAACCCTAACCCTAACACTATCCTAGGGCTGGTGCTAACCCTAACCCTAACCCTAACACTATCCTAGGCCTGATGCTAACCCTATCCCTAACCCTAACACTCTCCTAGGGCTGAGGCTAACCCTAACCCTAACACTATCCTAGGGCTGATGCTAACCCTAACCCTAACCCTAACACTATCCTAGGGCTAATGCTAACCCTAACCCTAACACTATCCTAGGGCTTATGCTAACACTAACCCTAACCCTAACACTATCCTGGGGCTGATGCTAATCCTAACCCTAACACTATCCTAGGGCTGATGCTAACCCTAACCCTAACCCTAAAACTATCCTAGGGCTGATGCTAACCCTAACCCTAACCCTAACACTATCCTAGGGCTGATGATAACCCTAACCCTAACACTATCCTAGGGTTGATGCTAACCCTAACCCTAACCCTAACACTATCCTAGGGCTGATGCTAACCCTAACCCTAACACTATCCTAGGGCTGATGCTAACCCTAACCCTAACCCTAACATTATCCCAGGGCTGATGCTAACCCTAACCCTAACACTATCCTAGGGCTGATGCTAACCCTAACCCTAACCCTAACACTATCCTAGGGCTGATGCTAACCCTAACCCTAACCCGAACACTATCCTAGAGCTGATGCTAACCCTAACCCTAACCCTAACCCTAACCCTAATACTATCCTAGGGCTGATGCTAACCCTAACCCTAACCCTAACACTATCCTAGGGCTGATGCTAACCCTACCCCTAACACTATCCTAGGGCTGATGCTAACCCTAACCCTACCCCTAACACTATCCTAGGGCTGATGCTAACCCTAACCCTAACGCTAACACTATCCTAGGGCTGAGGCTAACCCTAACCCTAACACTATCCTACGGCTGATGCTAACCCTAACCCTAACCCTAACACTATCCTAAGGCTGATGGTAACCCTAACACTAACACTATCCTAAGCCTGGTGCTAACCCTAACTCTAACCCTAACACTATCCTAGGGCTGATGCTAACCCTAACCCTAATAATATCCTAGGGCTGATGATAACACTAACCCTAACAATAACACTATCCTAGGGCTGATGCTAACCCTAACCCTAACCCTAACACTATCCTAGGGCTGATGCTAACCCTAACTCTAACACTATCCTAGGCCTGATGTTAACCCTAACCCTAACCCTAACACTATCCTAGGGCTGATGCTAACCCTAACCCTAACACTATCCTAGGGCTGATGCTAACCCTAACCCTAACACTATCCTAGGGCTGATGCTAACCCTAACCCTAATACTATCCTAGGGCTGATGCTAACCCTAACGCTAACCCTAAAACTATCCTTTAACTGATGCTAACCCTAACCCTAACCCTAACCCTAACACTATCCTAGGCCTGATGATAACCCTAACCCTAACCCTAACACTATCCTAGGGTTTATGTTAACCCTAACCCTAATACTATCCTAGGGCTGATGCTAACCCTAACCCTACCACTATCCTGGGCCTGATGTTAACCCTAACCCTAACACTAACACTATCCTAGGGCTGATGCTAACCCTAACGCTAACCCTAACACTATCCTTGAACTAATGCTAACCCTAACCCTAACCCTAACACTATCCTAGGCCTGATGATAACCCTAACCCTAACCCTAACACTATTATAGGGTTTATGTTAACCCTAACCCTAACACTATCCTAGGGCTGATGCTAACCCTAACCCTAACCCTAACACTATCCTAGGGCGGATGCTAACCCTAACCCTAACCCTAACACTATCCTAGGGCTGATGCTAACCATAACACTAACACTATCCTAGGGCTGATGCGAACCCTAACCCTAACCCTAACACTATCCTAGGGCTGATACTAACCCTAACCCTAACTCTAACACTATCTTAGGGCTGAGGCTAACCCTAACCCTAGCACTATCCTACGGCTGATGCTAACCCTAACCTTAACCCTAACACTATCCTAGGGCTGATGCTAACCCTAACCCTAACACTATCCTAGGGATGATGCTAACCCTAACCCTAACACTAACACTATCCTAGGGCTGATGCTAACCCTAACCCTAACACTATCCTAGGCCTGATGCTAACCCTAACCCTAACACTATCCTAGGCCTGATGCTAACCCTATCCCTAACCCTAACACTCTCCTAGGGCTGAGGCTAACCCTAACCCTAACACTATCCTAGGGCTGATGCTAACCCTAACCCTAACCCTAGCAATATCCTAGGGCTGATGCTAACCCTGACCCTAACACTATCCTACGGCTGATGCTAACCCTAACCCTAACCCTAACACTATCCTAGGGCTGATGCTAACCCTAACCCTAACACTATCCTAGGGCTGATGCTAACCCTAACCCTAACCCTAACACTATCGTAGGCCTGATGCTAACCGTAACCCTAACACTATCCTAGGGCTGATGCTAACCCTAACCCTAACCGTAACACTATCCAAGGGCTGATGCTAACCCTAACCCTAACACTATCCTAGGGCTGATGCTAACCCTAACCCTAACACTATCACTATCCTAGGGCTGATGCTAACCCTAACCCTAACACTATCCTAGGGCTGATGCTAACCCTAACCCTAACCTTAACACTATCCTAGGGCTGATGCTAACCCTAACACTAACAGTATCCTAGGGCTGATGCTAACCCTAACCCTAACCCTAACACTCTCCAAGGGCTGATGCTAACCCTAACCCTAACCCTAACACTATCCTAGGGCTGATGAAAACCCTAACCCTAACACTATCCTAGGGCTGATGCTAACCCTAACCCTAACCCTAAGACTATCCTAGGGTTGATGCTAACCCTAACCCTAACACTATCCTAGGGCTGATGCTAACCCTAACCCTAACCATAACACTATCCTAGGGCTGATGCTAACCCTAACCCTAACACTATCCTAGGGATGATGCTAACCCTAACCCTAACCCTAACACTATCCTAGGGCTGATGCTAACCCTAACCATAACCCTAACACTATCATAGTGCTGATGCTAACCCTAACCCTAACACTATCCTAGGGCTGATGCTAACCCTAACCCTAACCCTAACACTATCCTAGGGCTGATGCTAACCCTAACCCTAACACTATCCTAGGGCTGATGCTAACCCTAACCCTAACACTATCCTAGGGCTAATGCTAACCCTAACCCTAACCCTAACACTATCCTAGGGCTGATGCTAACCCTAACCCTAACACTATCCTAGGGCTGATGCTAACCCTAACCCTAACCCTAACACTATCCTAGGGCTGATGCTAACCCTAACCCTAACACTATCCTAGGGCTGATGCTAACCCTAACCCTAACCCTAACACTATCCTAGGGCTGATGCTAACCCTAACCCTAACACTATCCTAGGGCTGATGCTAACCCTAACCCTAACCCTAACATTATCCCAGGGCTGATGCTAACCCTAACCCTAACACTATCCTAGGGCTGATGCTAACCCTAACCCTAACCCTAACACTATCCTAGGGCTGATGCTCACCCTAACCCTAACCCGAACACTATCCTAGAGCTGATGCTAACCCTAACTCTAACCCTAACCCTAACCCTAATACTATCCTAGGGCTGATGCTAACCCTAACCCTAACCCTAACACTATCCTAGGGCTGATGCTAACCCTAACACTAACACTATCCTAGGGCTGATGCTAACCCTAACCCTACCCCTAACACTATCCTAGGGCTGATGCTAACCCTAACCCTAACGCTAACACTATCCTAGGGCTGAGGCTAACCCTAACCCTAACATTATCCTACGGCTGATGCTAACCCTAACCCTAACCCTAACACTATCCTAAGGCTGATGGTAACCCTAACACTAACACTATCCTAAGCCTGGTGCTAACCCTAACTCTAACCCTAACACTATCCTAGGGCTGATGCTAACCCTAACCCTAATAATATCCTAGGGCTGATGATAACACTAACCCTAACAATAACACTATCCTAGGGCTGATGCTAACCCTAACCCTAACCCTAACACTATCCTAGGGTTTATGTTAACCCTAACCCTAATACTATCCTAGGGCTGATGCTAACCCTAACCCTACCACTATCCTGGGCCTGATGCTAACCCTAACCCTAACACTAACACTATCCTAGGGCTGATGCTAACCCTAACGCTAACCCTAACACTATCCTTGAACTAATGCTAACCCTAACCCTAACCCTAACACTATCCTAGGGCTGATGATAACCCTAACCCTAACCCTAACACTATTATAGGGTTTATGTTAACCCTAATCCTAACAGTATCCTAGGGCTTATGCTAACCCTAACCCTAACGCTAACACTATCCTAGGGCGGATGCTAACCCTAACCCTAACCCTAACACTATCCTAGGGCTGATGCTAACCATAACACTAACACTATCCTAGGGCTGATGCGAACCCTAACCCTAACCCTAACACTATCCTAGGGCTGATGCTAACCCTAACCCTAACTCTAACACTATCTTAGGGCTGAGGCTAACCCTAACCCTAACACTATCCTACGGCTGATGCTAACCCTAACCTTAACCCTAACACTATCCTAGGGCTGATGCTAACCCTAACCCTAACACTATCCTAGTGATGATGCTAACCCTAACCCTAACCCTAACACTATCCTAGGGCTGATGCTAACCCTAACCCTAACCCTAACACTATCCTAGGTCTGATGCTAACCCTAACCCTAACACTATCCAAGGCCTGATGCTAACCCTAACCCTAACACTATCCTAGGGCTGATGCTAACCCTAACCCTAACGCTAACACTATCCTAGGCCTGATGCTAAACCTATCCCTAACCCTAACACTCTCCTAGGGCTGAGGCTAACCCTAACCCTAACACTATCTTAGGGCTGATGCTAACCCTAACTCTAACCCTAACACTATCCTAGGGTTGATGCTAACCCTAACCCTAACACTATCCTAGGGCTGATGCTAACCCTAACCCTAACGTTAACACTATCCTAGGGCGGATGCTAACCCTAACCCTAACCCTAACACTATCCTAGGGCTGATGCTAACCATAACACTAACACTATCCTAGGGCTGATGCGAACCCTAACCCTAACCCTAACACTATCCTAGGGCTGATACTAACCCTAACCCTAACTCTAACACTATCTTAGGGCTGAGGCTAACCCTAACCCTAATACTATCCTACGGCTGATGCTAACCCTAACCTTAACCCTAACACTATCCTAGGGCTGATGCTAACCCTAACCCTAACACTATCCTAGGGATGATGCTAACCCTAACCCTAACACTAACACTATCCTAGGGCTGATGCTAACCCTAACCCTAACACTATCCTAGGCCTGATGCTAACCCTAACCCTAACACTATCCTAGGCCTGATGCTAACCCTATCCCTAACCCTAACACTCTCCTAGGGCTGAGGCTAACCCTAACCCTAACACTATCTTAGGGCTGATGCTAACCCTAACCCTAGCCCTAACAGTATCCTAGGGTTGATGCTAACCCTAACCCTAACACTATCCTAGGGCTGATGCTAACCCTAACCCTAACCCTAGCAATATCCTAGGGCTGATGCTAACCCTGACCATAACACTATCCTAGGGCTGATGCTAACCCTAACCCTAACACTATCACTATCCTAGGGCTGATGCTAACCCTAACCCTAACACTATCCTAGGGCTGATGCTAACCCTAACCCTAACCTTAACACTATCCTAGGGCTGATGCTAACCCTAACACTAACAGTATCCTAGGGCTGATGCTAACCCTAACCCTAACCCTAACACTCTCCAAGGGCTGATGCTAACCCTAACCCTAACCCTAACACTATCCTAGGGCTGATGAAAACCCTAACCCTAACACTATCCTAGGGCTGATGCTAACCCTAACCCTAACCCTAAGACTATCCTAGGGTTGATGCTAACCCTAACCCTAACACTATCCTAGGGCTGATGCTAACCCTAACCCTAACCCTAACACTATCCTAGGGCTGATGCTAACCCTAACACTAACACTATCCTAGGGATGATGCTAACCCTAACCCTAACCCTAACACTATCCTAGGGCTGATGCTAACCCTAACCCTAACCCTAACACTATCATAGTGCTGATGCTAACCCTAACCCTAACACTATCCTAGGGCTGATGCTAACCCTAACCCTAACACTATCCTAGGGCTGATGCTAACCCTAACCCTAACACTATCCTAGGGCTAATGCTAACCCTAACCCTAACCCTAACACTATCCTAGGGCTGATGCTAACCCTAACCCTAACACTATCCTAGGGCTGATGCTAACCCTAACCCTAACCCTAACACTATCCTAGGGCTGATGCTAACCCTAACCCTAACACTATCCTAGGGCTGATGCTAACCCTAACCCTAACCCTAACACTATCCTAGGGCTGATGCTAACCCTAACCCTAACACTATCCTAGGGCTGATGCTAACCCTAACCCTAACCCTAACATTATCCCAGGGCTGATGCTAACCCTAACCCTAACACTATCCTAGGGCTGATGCTAACCCTAACCCTAACCCTAACACTATCCTAGGGCTGATGCTCACCCTAACCCTAACCCGAACACTATCCTAGAGCTGATGCTAACCCTAACTCTAACCTTAACCCTAACCCTAATACTATCCTAGGGCTGATGCTAACCCTAACCCTAACCCTAACACTATCCTAGGGCTGATGCTAACCCTAACACTAACACTATCCTAGGGCTGATGCTAACCCTAACCCTACCCCTAACACTATCCTAGGGCTGATGCTAACCCTAACCCTAACGCTAACACTATCCTAGGGCTGAGGCTAACCCTAACCCTAACATTATCCCACGGCTGATGCTAACCCTAACCCTAACCCTAACACTATCCTAAGGCTGATGGTAACCCTAACACTAACACTATCCTAAGCCTGGTGCTAACCCTAACTCTAACCCTAACACTATCCTAGGGCTGATGCTAACCCAAACCCTAATAATATCCTAGGGCTGATGATAACACTAACCCTAACAATAACACTATCCTAGGGCTGATGCTAACCCTAACCCTAACCCTAACACTATCCTAGGGTTTATGTTAACCCTAACCCTAATACTATCCTAGGGCTGATGCTAACCCTAACCCTACCACTATCCTGGGCCTGATGCTAACCCTAACCCTAACACTAACACTATCCTAGGGCTGATGCTAACCCTAACGCTAACCCTAACACTATCCTTGAACTAATGCTAACCCTAACCCTAACCCTAACACTATCCTAGGCCTGATGATAACCCTAACCCTAACCCTAACACTATTATAGGGTTTATGTTAACCCTAACCCTAACACTATCCTAGGGCTGATGCTAACCCTAACCCTAACGCTAACACTATCCTAGGGCTGATGCTAACCCTAACCCTAACTCTAACACTATCTTAGGGCTGAGGCTAACCCTAACCCTAACACTATCCTACGGCTGATGCTAACCCTAACCTTAACCCTAACACTATCCTAGGGCTGATGCTAACCCTAACCCTAACACTATCCTAGTGATGATGCTAACCCTAACCCTAACCCTAACACTATCCTAGGGCTGATGCTAACCCTAACCCTAACCCTAACACTATCCTAGGTCTGATGCTAACCCTAACCCTAACACTATCCAAGGCCTGATGCTAACCCTAACCCTAACACTATCCTAGGGCTGATGCTAACCCTAACCCTAACGCTAACACTATCCTAGGCCTGATGCTAACCCTATCCCTAACCCTAACACTCTCCTAGGGCTGAGGCTAACCCTAACCCTAACACTATCTTAGGGCTGATGCTAACCCTAACCCTAACCCTAACACTATCCTAGGGTTGATGCTAACCCTAACCCTAACACTATCCTAGGGCTGATGCTAACCCTAACCCTAACCCTAACAATATCCTAGGGCTGATGCTAACCCTGACCCTAACACTATCCTACGGCTGATGCTAACCCTAACCCTAACCCTAACACTATCCTAGGGCTGATGCTAACCCTAACCCTAACCCTAACACTATCGTAGGCCTGATGCTAACCGTAACCCTAACACTATCCTAGGGCTGATGCTAACCCTAACCCTAACCCTAACACTATCCTAGGGCTGATGCTAACCCTAACCCTAACACTATCCTAGGGCTGATGCTAACCCTAACCCTAACCCTATCACTATCCTAGGGCTGATGCTAACCCTAACCCTAACACTATCCTAGGGCTGATGCTAACCCTAACCCTAACCCTAACACTATCCTAGGGCTGATGCTAACCCTAACACTAACAGTATCCTAGGGCTGATGCTAACCCTAACCCTAACCCTAACACTCTCCAAGGGCTGATGCTAACCCTAACCCTAACCCTAACACTATCCTAGGGCTGATGAAAACCCAAACCCTAACACTATCCTAGGGCTGATGCTAACCCTAACCCTAACCCTAACACTATCCTAGGGTTGATGCTAACCCTAACCCTAGCACTATCCTAGGGCTGATGCTAACCCTAACCCTAACCCTAACACTATCCTAGGGCTGATGCTAACCCTAACCCTAACACTATCCTAGGGCTGATGCTAACCCTAACCCTAACCCTAACACTATCCTAGGGCTGATGCTAACCCTAACCCTAACCCTAACACTATCCTAGGGCTGATGCTAACCCTAACCCTAACACTATCCTAGGGCTGATGCTAACCCTAACCCTAACCCTAACACTATCCTAGGGCTGATGCTAACCCTAACCCTAACACTATCCTAGGGCTGATGCTAACCCTAACCATAACCCTAACACTATCCTAGGGCTGATGCTAACCCTAACCCTAACACTATCCTAGGGCTGATGCTAACCCTAACCCTAACCCTAACACTATCCTAGGGCTGATGCTAACCCTAACCCTAACACTATCCTAGGGCTGATGCTAACCCTAACCCTAACCCTAACACTATCCTAGGGCTGATGCTAACCCTAACCCTAACACTATCCTAGGGCTGATGCTAACCCTAACCCTAACCCTAACATTATCCCAGGGCTGATGCTAACCCTAACCCTAACCCGAACACTATCCTAGAGCTGATGCTAACCCTAACCCTAACCCTAACCCTAACCCTAACCCTAATACTATCCTAGGGCTGATGCTAACCCTAACCCTAACCCTAACACTATCCTAGGGCTGATGCTAACCCTAACACTAACACTATCCTAGGGCTGATGCTAACCCTAACCCTACCCCTAACACTATCCTAGGGCTGATGCTAACCCTAACCCTAACGCTAACACTATCCTAGGGCTGAGGCTAACCCTAACCCTAACACTATCCTACGGCTGATGCTAACCCTAACCCTAACCCTAACACTATCCTAAGGCTGATGGTAACCCTAACACTAACACTGTCCTAAGCCTGGTGCTAACCCTAACTCTAACCCTAACACTATCCTATGGCTGATGCTAACCCTAACCCTAATAATATCCTAGGGCTGATGATAACACTAACCCTAACAATAACACTATCCTAGGGCTGATGCTAACCCTAACCCTAACCCTAACACTATCCTAGGGCTGATGCTAACCCTAACCCTAACACTATCCTAGGCCTGATGATAACCCTAACCCTAACCCTAACACTATCCTAGGGCTGATGCTAACCCTAACCCTAACACTATCCTAGGGCTGATGCTAACCCTAACCCTAATACTATCCTAGGGCTGATGCTAACCCTAACGCTAACCCTAAAACTATCCTTGAACTGATGCTAACCCTAACCCTAACCCTAACACTATCCTAGGCCTGATGATAACCCTAACACTAACCCTAACACTATCCTAGGGTTTATGTTAACCCTAACCCTAATACTATCCTAGGGCTGATGCTAACCCTAACCCTACCACTATTCTGGGCCTGATGCTAACCCTAACCCTAACACTAACACTATCCTAGGGCTGATGCTAACCCTAACGCTAACCCTAACACTATTCTTGAACTAATGCTAACCCTAACCCTAACCCTAACACTATCCTAGGCCTGATGATAACCCTAACCCTAACCCTAACACTATTATAGGGTTTATGTTAACCCTAACCCTAACACTATCCTAGGGCTGATGCTAACCCTATCCCTTACGCTAACACTATCCTAGGGCGGATGCTAACCCTAACCCTAACCCTAACACTATCCTAGGGCTGATGCTAACCATAACACTAACACTATCCTAGGGCTGATGCGAACCCCAACCCTAACACTAACACTATCCTAGGGCTGATGCTAACCCTAACCCTAACTCTAACACTATCTTAGGGCTGAGGCTAACCCTAACCCTAACACTATCCTTCGGCTGATGCTAACCCAAACCTTAACCCTAACACTATCCTAGGGCTGATGCTAACCCTAACCCTAACACTATCCTAGGGATGATGCTAACCCTAACCCTAACCCTAACACTATCCTAGGGCTGATGCTAACCCTAACCCTAACCCTAACACTATCCTAGGTCTGATGCTAACCCTAACCCTAACACTATCCTAGGCCTGATGCTAACCCTAACCCTAACATTATCCTAGGGCTGATGCTAACCCTAACCCTAACCCTAACACTATCCTAGGCCTGATGCTAACCCTATCCCTAACCCTAACACTCTCCTAGGGCTGAGGCTAACCCTAACCCTAACACTATCCTAGGGCTGAGGCTAACCCTAACCCTAACCCTAACACTATCCTAGGGTTGATGCTAACCCTAACCCTAACACGATCCTAGGGCTGATGCTAACCCTAACCCTAACCCTAACACTATCCTAGGGCTGATGCTAACCCTGACCCTAACACTATCCTAGGGCTGATGCTAACCCTAACCCTAACCCTAACACTATCCTAGGGCTGATGCTAACCCTAACCCTAACACTATCTTAGGGCTGATGCTAACCCTAACCCTAACCCTAACACTATCGTAGGCCTGATGCTAACCGTAACCCTAACACTATCCTAGGGCTGATGCTAAACCCTAACCCTAACCCTAACAGTATCCTAGGGCTGATGCTAACCCTAACCCTAACACTATCCTAGGGCTGATGCTAACCCTAACCCTAACCCTATCACTATCCTAGGGCTGATGCTAACCCTAACCCTAACACTATCCTAGGGCTGATGCTAACCCTAACCCTAACCCTAACACTATCCTAGGGCTCATGCTAACCCTAACACTAACACTATCCTAGGGCTGATGCTAACCCTAACCCTAACCCTAACAATCTCCAAGGGCTGATGCTAACCCTAACCCTAACCCTAACACTATCCTAGGGCTGATGATAACCCTAACCCTAACACTATCCTAGGGCTGATGCTAACCCTAACCTTAACCCTAACACTATCCTAGGGTTGATGCTAACCCTAACCCTAACACTATCCTAGGGCTGATGCTAACCCTAACCCTAACCCTAACACTATCCTAGGCCTGATGCTAACCCTAACCCTAACACTATCCTAGGGCTGATGCTAACCCTAACCCTAACCCTAACACTATCTTAGGGCTGATGCTAACCCTAACCCTAACCCTAACACTATCCTAGGGCTGATGCTAACCCTAACCCTAACACTATCCTAGGGCTGATGCTAACCCTAACCCTAACCCTAACACTATCCTCGGGCTGATGCTAACCCTAACCCTAACACTATCCTAGGGCTGATGCTAACCCTAACCCTAACACTAACACTAGCCTAGGGCTGATGCTAACCCTAACCCTAACACTATCCTAGGGCTGATGCTAACCCTATCCCTAACCCTAACACTATCCTAGGGCTGATGCTAACCCTAACCCTAACCCTAACATTATTCCAGGGCTGATGCTAACCCTAACCCTAACACTATCCTAGGGCTGATGCTAACCCTAACCCTAACCCTAACACTATCCTAGGGCTGATGCTAACCCCAACCCTAACCCTAACACTATCCTAGAGCTGATGCTAACCCTAACCCTAACCCTAACCCTAACCCTAATACTATCCTAGGGCTGATGCTAACCCTAACCCTACCCCTAACACTATCCTAGGGCTAATGCTAACCCTAACACTAACACTATGCTAGGGCTGATGCTAACCCTAACCCTACCCCTAACACTATCCTAGGGCTGATGCTAACCCTAAACCTAACGCTAACACTATCCTAGGGCTGAGGCTAACCCTAACCCTAACACTATCCTACGGCTGATGCTAACCCTAACCCTAACCCTAACACTATCCTAAGGCTGATTGTAACCCTAACACTAACACTATTCTAAGCCTGGTGCTAACCCTAACTCTAACCCTAACAGTATCCTAGGGCTGATGCTAACCCTAACCCTAATAATATCCTAGGGCTGATGCTAACACTAACCCTAACCCTAACACTATCCTAGGGCTGATGCTCACCCTAACCCTAACCCTAACACTATCCTAGGGCTGATGCTAACCCTAACCCTAACACTATCCTAGGCCTGATGATAACCCTAACGCTAACCATAACACTATCCTAGGGCTGATGCTAACCCTAACCCTAACACTATCGTAGGCCTGATGCTAACCCTAACCCTAACCCTAACACTATCCTAGGGCTGATGCTAACGCTAACCCTAACCCTAACACTATCCTAGGCCTGATGCTAACCCTATCCCTAAGCCTAACACTCTCCTAGGGCTGAGGCTAACCCTAACCCTAACACTATCCTAGGGCTGATGCTAACCCTAACCCTAACCCTAACACTATCCTAGGGTTGATGCTAACCCTAACTCTAACACTATCCTAGGGCTGATGCTAACCCTAACCCTAACCCTAACACTATCCTAGGGCTGATGCTAACCCTAACCCTAACACTATCCTAGGGCTGATGCTAACCCTAACCCTAACCCTAACACTATCCTGGGGCTGATGCTAACCCTAACACTAACACTATCCTAGGGCTGATGCTAACCCTAACCCTAACCCTAACACTCTTCTAGGGCTGATGCTAACTCTAAGCCTAACACTATCCTAGGGCTGATGCTAACCCTAACCCTAACACTATCCTAGGGCTGATGCTAACCCTAACCTTAACCCTAACACTCTTCTAGGGCTGATGCTAACCCTAAAACTAACACTATCCTAGGGCTGATGCTAACCCTAACCCTAACACTCTCCTAGGGCTGATGCTAACCCTAACCCTAACACTATCCTAAGCCTGATGCTAACCCTAACCCTAACACTTACACTATCCTAGGGCTGATGCTAACCCTAACCCTAACCCTAACACTATCCTAGGTCTGATGCTAACCCTAAACCTAACACTATCCTAGAGCTGATGCTAACCCTAACCCTAACCCTAACACTTCCCTAGGGCTGATGTTAACCCTAACCCTAACACTATCCTAGGGCTGATGCTAACCCTAACCCTAACCCTAACACTCTCCTAGGGCTAATGCTAACCCTAACCCTAACACTATCGTAGGCCTTATGCTAACCCTAACCCTAACACTATCCTAGGGCTGATGCTAACCCTAACTCTAACCCTAACACTATCCTAGGCCTGATGCTAACATTATCCCTAACCCTAACACTCTCCTAGGGCTGAGGCTAACCCTAACCCTAACACTATCCTAGGGCTGATGCTAACCCTAACCCTAACACTATCCTAGGGCTGATGCTAACACTAACCCTAACCCTAACACTATCCTAGGGCTGATGCTAACCCTAACCCTAACACTATCCTAGGGCTGATGCTAACCCTAACCCGAATACTATCCTAGGACTGATGCTAACCCAAACGCTAACCCTAAAACTATCCTTGAACTGATGCTAACCCTAACCCTAACCCTAACACTATCCTAGGCCTGATGATAACCCTAACCCTAACCCTAACACGATCCTAGGGTTTATGTTAACCCTAACCCTAATACTATCCTAGGGCTGATGCTAACCCTAACCCTACCACTATCCTGGGCCTGATGCTAACCCTAACCCTAACACTAACACTATCCTAGGGCTGATGCTAACCCTAACGCTAACCCTAACACTATCCTTGAACTAATGCTAACCCTAACCCTAACCCTAACACTATCCTAGGCCTGATGATAACCCTAACCCTAACCCTAACACTATTATAGGGTGTATGTTAACCCTAACCCTAACACTATCCTAGGGCTGATGCTAACCCTAACCCTAACGCTAACACTATCTTAGGGCTGAGGCTAACCCTAACCCTAACACTATCCTACGGCTGATGCTAACCCTAACCTTAACCCTAACACTATCCTAGGGCTGATGCTAACCCTAACCCTAACACTATCCTATAGATGATGCTAACCCTAACCCTAACCCTAACACTATCCTAGGGCTGATGCTAACCCTAACCCTAACCCTAACACTATCCTAGGTCTGATGCTAACCCTAACCCTAACACTATCCTAGGCCTGATGCTAACCCTAACCCTAACACTATCCTAGGGCTGATGCTAACCCTAACCCTAACGCTAACACTATCCTAGGCCTGATGCTAACCCTATCCCTAACCCTAACACTCTCCTAGGGCTGAGGCTAACCCTAACCCTAACACTATCTTAGGGCTGATGCTAACCCTAACCCTAACCCTAACACTATCCTAGGGTTGATGCTAACCCTAACCCTAACACTATCCTAGGGCTGATGCTAACCCTAACCCTAACCCTAACAATATCCTAGGGCTGATGCTAACCCTGACCCTAACACTATCCTACGGCTGATGCTAACCCTAACCCTAACCCTAACACTATCCTAGGGCTGATGCTAACCCTAACCCTAACACTATCCTAGGGCTGATGCTAACCCTAACCCTAACCCTAACACTATCGTAGGCCTGATGCTAACCGTAACCCTAACACTATCCTAGGGCTGATGCTAACCCTAACCCTAACCCTAACACTATCCTAGGGCTGATGCTAACCCTAACCCTAACACTATCCTAGGGCTGATGCTAACCCTAACCCTAACCCTATCACTATCCTAGGGCTGATGCTAACCCTAACCCTAACACTATCCTAGGGCTGATGCTAACCCTAACCCTAACCCTAACACTATCCTAGGGCTGATGCTAACCCTAACACTAACAGTATCCTAGGGCTGATGCTAAACCTAACCCTAACCCTAACACTCTCCAAGGGCTGATGCTAACCCTAACCCTAACCCTAACACTATCCTAGGGCTGATGAAAACCCAAACCCTAACACTATCCTAGAGCTGATGCTAACCCTAACCCTAACCCTAACCCTAACCCTAATACTATCCTAGGGCTGATGCTAACCCTAACCCTAACCCTAACACTATCCTAGGGCTGATGCTAACCCTAACACTAACACTATCCTAGGGCTGATGCTAACCCTAACCCTACCCCTAACACTATCCTAGGGCTGATGCTAACCCTAACCCTAACGCTAACACTATCCTAGGGCTGAGGCTAACCCTAACCCTAACACTATCCTACGGCTGATGCTAACCCTAACCCTAACCCTAACACTATCCTAAGGCTGATGGTAACCCTAACACTAACACTATCCTAAGCCTGGTGCTAACCCTAACTCTAACACTAACACTATCCTATGGCTGATGCTAACCCTAACCCTAATAATATCCTAGGGCTGATGATAACACTAACCCTAACAATAACACTATAATAGGGCTGATGCTAACCCTAACCCTAACCCTAACACTATCCTAGGGCTGATGCTAACCCTAACCCTAACACTATCCTAGGCCTGATGATAACCCTAACCCTAACCCTAACACTATCCTAGGGCTGATGCTAATTCTAACCCTAACACTATCCTAGGGCTGATGCTAACCCTAACCCTAATACTATCCTAGGGCTGATGCTAACCCTAACGCTAACCCTAAAACTATCCTTGAACTGATGCTAACCCTAACCCTAACCCTAACACTATTATAGGGTTTATGTTAACCCTAACCTTAACACTATCCTAGGGCTGATGCTAACCCTAACCCTACCACTATCCTGGGCCTGATGCTAACCCTAACCCTAACCCTAATACTATCCTAGGGCTGATGCTAACCCTAACCCTACCACTATCCTGGGCCTGATGCTAACCCTAACCCTAACACTAACACTATCCTAGGGCTGATGCTAACCCTAACGCTAACCCTAACACTATTCTTGAACTAATGCTAACCCTAACCCTAACCCTAACACTATCCTAGGCCTGATGATAACCCTAACCCTAACCCTAACACTATTATAGGGTTTATGTTAAGCCTAACCCTAACACTATCCTAGGGCTGATGCTAACCCTAACCCTTACGCTAACACTATCCTAGGGCGGATGCTAACCCTAACCCTAACCCTAACACTATCCTAGGGCTGATGCTAACCATAACACTAACACTATCCTAGGGCTGATGCGAACCCTAACCCTAACACTAACACTATCCTAGGGCTGATGCTAACCCTAACCCTAACTCTAACACTATCTTAGGGCTGAGGCTAACCCTAACCCTAACACTATCCTTCGGCTGATGCTAACCCAAACCTTAACCCTAACACTATCCTAGGGCTGATGCTAACCCTAACCCTAACACTATCCTAGGGATGATGCTAACCCTAACCCTAACCCTAACACTATCCTAGGGCTGATGCTAACCCTAACCCTAACCCTAACACTATCCTAGGTCTGATGCTAACCCTAACCCTAACACTATCCTAGGCCTGATGCTAACCCTAACCCTAACATTATCCTAGGGCTGATGCTAACCCTAACCCTAACCCTAACACTATCCTAGGCCTGATGCTAACCCTATCCCTAACCCTAACACTCTCCTAGGGCTGAGGCTAACCCTAACCCTAACATATCCTAGGGCTGATGCTAACCCTAACCCTAACCCTAACCCTATCCTAGGGTTGATGCTAACCCTAACCCTAACACTATCCTAGGGCTGATGCTAACCCTAACCCTAACCCTAACGCTATCCTAGGGCTGATGCTAACCCTGACCCTAACACTATCCTAGGGCTGATGCTAACCCTAACCCTAACCCTAACACTATCCTAGGGCTGATGCTAACCCTAACCCTAACACTATCCTAGGGCTGATGCTAACCCTAACCCTAACCCTAACACTATCGTAGGCCTGATGCTAACCGTAACCCTAACACTATCCTAGGGCTGATGCTAAACCCTAACCCTAACCCTAACACTATCCTAGGGCTGATGCTAACCCTAACCCTAACACTATCCTAGGGCTGATGCTAACCCTAACCCTAACCCTATCACTATCCTAGGGCTGATGCTAACCGTAACACTAACACTATCCTAGGGCTGATGCTAACCCTAACCCTAACCCTAACACTATCCTAGGGCTGATGCTAACCCTAACACTAACACTATCCTAGGGCTGATGCTAACCCTAACCCTAACCCTAACAATCTCCAAGGGCTGATGCTAACCCTAACCCTAACCCTAACACTATCCTAGGGCTGATGATAACCCTAACCCTAACACTATCCCAGGGCTGATGCTAACCCTAACCCTAACCCTAACACTATCCTAGGGTTGATGCTAACCCTAACCCTAACACTATCCTAGGGCTGATGCTAACCCTAACCCTAACCCTAACACTATCCTAGGGCTGATGCTAACCCTAACCCTAACACTATCCTAGGGCTGATGCTAACCCTAACCCTAACACTAACACTATCCTAGGGCTGATGCTAACCCTAACCCTAACCCTAACACTATCCTAGGGCTGATGCTAACCCTAACCCTAACACTATCCTAGGGCTGATGCTAACCCTAACCCTAACCCTAACACTATCCTAGGGCTGATGCTAACCCTAACCCTAACACTATCCTAGGGCTGATGCTAACCCTAACCCTAACACTAACACTAGCCTAGGGCTGATGCTAACCCTAACCCTAACACTATCCTAGGGCTGATGCTAACCCTATCCCTAACCCTAACACTATCCTAGGGCTGATGCTAACCCTAACCCTAACCCTAACACTATCGTAGGCCTGATGCTAACCGTAACCCTAACACTATCCTAGGGCTGATGCTAAACCCTAACCCTAACCCTAACACTATCCTAGGGCTGATGCTAACCCTAACCCTAACACTATCCTAGGGCTGATGCTAACCCTAACCCTAACCCTATCACTATCCTAGGGCTGATGCTAACCCTAACACTAACACTATCCTAGGGCTGATGCTAACCCTAACCCTAACCCTAACACTATCCTAGGGCTGATGCTAACCCTAACACTAACACTATCCTAGGGCTGATGCTAACCCTAACCCTAACCCTAACAATCTCCAAGGGCTGATGCTAACCCTAACCCTAACCCTAACACTATCCTAGGGCTGATGATAACCCTAACCCTAACACTATCCCAGGGCTGATGCTAACCCTAACCCTAACCCTAACACTATCCTAGGGTTGATGCTAACCCTAACCCTAACACTATCCTAGGGCTGATGCTAACCCTAACCCTAACCCTAACACTATCCTAGGGCTGATGCTAACCCTAACCCTAACACTATCCTAGGGCTGATGCTAACCCTAACCCTAACCCTAACACTATCCTAGGGCTGATGCTAACCCTAACCCTAACCCTAACACTATCCTAGGGCTGATGCTAACCCTAACCCTAACACTATCCTAGGGCTGATGCTAACCCTAACCCTAACCCTAACACTATCCTAGGGCTGATGCTAACCCTAACCCTAACACTATCCTAGGGCTGATGCTAACCCTAACCCTAACACTAACACTAGCCTAGGGCTGATGCTAACCCTAACCCTAACACTATCCTAGGGCTGATGCTAACCCTATCCCTAACCCTAACACTATCCTAGGGCTGATGCTAACCCTAACCCTAACCCTAACATTATTCCAGGGCTGATGCTAACCCTAACCCTAACACTATCCTAGGGCTGATGCTAACCCTAACCCTAACCCTAACACTATCCTAGGGCTGATGCTAACCCTAACCCTAACCCTAACACTATCCTAGAGCTGATGCTAACCCTAACCCTAACCATAACCCTAACCCTAATACTATCCTAGGGCTGATGATAACCCTAACCCTAACCCTAACACTATCCTAGGGCTGATGCTAACCCTAACACTAACACTATGCTAGGGCTGATGCTAACCCTAACCCTACCCCTAACACTATCCTAGGGCTGATGCTAACCCTAAACCTAACGCTAACACTATCCTAGGGCTGAGGCTAACCCTAACCCTAACACTATCCTACGGCTGATGCTAACCCTAACCCTAACCCTAACACTATCCTAAGGCTGATGGTAACCCTAACACTAACACTATCCTAAGCCTGGTGCTAACCCTAACTCTAACCCTAACAGTATCCTAGGGCTGATGCTAACCCTAACCCTAATAATATCCTAGGGCTGATGCTAACACTAACCCTAACCCTAACACTATCCTAGGGCTGATGCTAACCCTAACCCTAACACTATCCTAGGCCTGATGATAACCCTAACCCTAACCCTAACACTATCCTAGGGCTGATGCTAACCCTAACCCTAACACTATCGTAGGCCTGATGCTAACCCTAACCCTAACCCTAACACTATCCTAGGGCTGATGCTAACCCTAACCCTAACCCTAACACTATCCTAGGCCTGATGCTAACCCTATCCCTAACCCTAACACTCTCCTAGGGCTGAGGCTAACCCTAACCCTAACACTATCCTAGGGCTGATGCTAACCCTAACCCTAACCCTAACACTATCCTAGGGTTGATGCTAACCCTAACTCTAACACTATCCTAGGGCTGATGCTAACCCTAACCCTAACCCTAACACTATCCTAGGGCTGATGCTAACCCTAACCCTAACACTATCCTAGGGCTGATGCTAACCCTAACCCTAACCCTAACACTATCCTGGGGCTGATGCTAACCCTAACACTAACACTATCCTAGGGCTGATGCTAACCCTAACCCTTACCCTAACACTCTTCTAGGGCTGATGCTAACCCTAAGCCTAACACTATCCTAGGGCTGATGCTAACCCTAACCCTAACACTATCCTAGGGCTGATGCTAACCCTAACCTTAACCCTAACACTCTTCTAGGGCTGATGCTAACCCTAAAACTAACACTTTCCTAGGGCTGATGCTAACCCTAACCCTAACACTCTCCTAGGGCTGATGCTAACCCTAACCCTAACACTATCCTAAGCCTGATGCTAACCCTAACCCTAACACTTACACTATCGTAGGGCTGATGCTAACCCTAACCCTAACCCTAACACTATCCTAGGTCTGATGCTAACCCTAAACCTAACACTATCCTAGAGCTGATGCTTACCCTAACCCTAACCCTAACACTTTCCTAGGGCTGATGTTAACCCTAACCCTAACACTATCCTAGGGCTGATGCTAACCCTAACCCTAACCCTAACACTCTCCTAGGGCTAATGCTAACCCTAACCCTAACACTATCCTAGGCCTTATGCTAACCCTAACCCTAACACTATCCTAGGGCTGATGCTAACCCTAACTCTAACCCTAACACTATCCTAGGCCTGATGCTAACCCTATCCCTAACCCTAACACTCTCCTAGGGCTGAGGCTAACCGTAACCCTAACACTATCCTACGGCTGATGCTAACCCTAACCCTAACCCTAACACTATCCTAGGGCTGATGCTAACCCTAACCCTAACACTATCCTAGGGCTGATGCTAACACTAACCCTAACCCTAACACTATCCTAGGGCTGATGATAACCGTAACCCTAACACTATCCTAGGGCTGATGCTAACCCTAACCCTAACCCTAACACTATCCTAGGGCTGATGCTAACCCTTACCCTAACACTATCCTAGGGCTGATGCTAACCCTAACCCTAACCCTAACACTATCCTAGGGCTGATGCTAACCCTAACCCTAACACTATCCTAGGGCTGATGCTAACCCTAACCCTAACCCTAACACTATCCTAGGGCTGATGCTAACCCTAACCCTAACATTATCCTAGGGCTGATGCTAACCCTAACCCTAACCCTAACACTATCCTAGGGCTGATGCTAACCCTAACCCTAACACTATCCTAGGGCTGATGCTAACCCTAACCCTAACCCTAACACTATCCTAGGGCTGATGCTAACCCTAACCCTAACACTATCCTAGGGCTGATGTTAACCCTAACCCTAACCCTAACACTATCCCAGGGCTGATGCTAACCCTAACCCTAACACTATCCTAGGGCTGATGCTAACCCTAACCCTAACCCTAACACTATCCTAGGGCTGATGCTAACCCTAACCCTAACACTATCCTAGGGCTGATGCTAACCCTAACCCTAACACTAACATTATCCCAGGGCTGATGCTAACCCTAACGCTAACACTATCCTAGGGCTGATGCTAACCCTAACCATAACCCTAACACTATCCTAGGGCTGATGCTAACCCTAACCCTAACCCGAACACTATCCTAGAGCTGATGCTAACCCTAACCCTAACCCTAACCCTAACCCTAATACTATCCTAGGGCTGATGCTAACCCTAACCCTAACCCTAACACTATGCTAGGGCTGATGCTAACCCTAACACTAACACTATCCTAGGGCTGATACTAACCCTAACCCTACCCCTAACACTATCCTAGGGCTGATGCTAACCCTAACCCTAACGCTAACACTATCCTAGGGCTGAGGCTAACCCTAACCCTAACACTATCCTACGGCTGATGCTAACCCTAACCCTAACCCTAACACTATCCTAAGGCTGATGGTAACCCTAACACTAACACTATCCTAAGCCTGGTGCTAACCCTAACTCTAACCCTAACACTATCCTATGGCTGATGCTAACCCTAACCCTAATAATATCCTAGGGCTGATGATAACACTAACCCTAACACTAAGACTATCCTAGGGCTGATGCTAACCCTAACCCTAACCCTAACACTCTCCAAGGGCTGATGCTAACCCTAACCCTAACCCTAACACTATCCTAGGGCTGATGATAACCCTAACCCTAACACTATCCTAGGGCTGATGCTAACCCTAACCCTAACCCTAACACTATCCTAGGGTTGATGCTAACCCTAAACCTAACACTATCCAAGGGCTGATCCTAACCCTAACCCTAACCCTAACACTATCCTAGGGCTGATGCTAACCCTAACACTAACACTATCCTAGGGCTGATGCTAACCCTAACCCTAACCCTAACACTATCCTAGGGCTGATGCTAACCCTAACCCTAACCCTAACACTATCCTAGGGCTGATGCTAACCCTAACCCTAACACTATCCTAGGGCTGATGCTAACCCTAACCCTAACCCTAACACTATCCTAGGGCTGATGCTAACCCTAACCCTAACACTATCCTAGGGCTGATGCTAACCCTAACCCTAACCCTAACACTATCCTAGGGCTGATGCTAACCCTAACCCTAACCCTAACACTATCCTAGGGCTGATGCTAACCCTAACCCTAACACTATCCTCGGGCTGATGCTAACCCTAACCCTAACCCTAACACTATCCTAGGGCTGATGCTAACCCTAACCCTAACACTATCCTAGGGCTGATGCTAACCCTAACCCTAACACTAACACTAGCCTAGGGCTGATGCTAACCCTAACCCTAACACTATCCTAGGGCTGATGCTAACCCTATCCCTAACCATAACACTATCCTAGGGCTGATGCTAACCCTAACCCTAACCCTAACATTATTCCAGGGCTGATGCTAACCCTAACCCTAACACTATCCTAGGGCTGATGCTAACCCTAACCCTAACCCTAACACTATCCTAGGGCTGAGGCTAACCCTAACCCTAACCCTAACACTATCCTAGAGCTGATGCTAACCCTAACCCTAACCCTAATACTATCCTAGGGCTGATGATAACCCTAACCCTAACGCTAACACTATCCTAGGGCTGATGCTAACCCTAACACTAACACTATGCTAGGGCTGATGCTAACCCTAACCCTACCCCTAACACTATCCTAGGGCTGATGCTAACCCTAAACCTAACGCTAACACTATCCTAGGGCTGAGGCTAACCCTAACCCTAACGCTATCCTACGGCTGATGCTAACCCTAACCCTAACCCTAACACTATCCTAAGGCTGATGGTAACCCTAACACTAACACTATCCTAAGCCTGGTGCTAACCCTAACTCTAACCCTAACAGTATCCTAGGGCTGATGCTAACCCTAACCCTAATAATATCCTAGGGCTGATGCTAACACTAACCCTAACCCTAACACTATCCTAGGGCTGATGCTAACCCTAACCCTAACCCTAACACTATCCTAGGGCTGATGCTAACCCTAACCCTAACACTATCCTAGGCCTGATGATAACCCTAACCCTAACCCTAACACTATCCTAGGGCTGATGCTAACCCTAACCCTAACACTATCGTAGGCCTGATGCTAACCCTAACCCTAACCCTAACACTATCCTAGGGCTGATGCTAACCCTAACCCTAACCCTAACACTATCCTAGGCCTGATGCTAACCCTATCCCTAACCCTAACACTCTCCTAGGGCTGAGGCTAACCCTAACCCTAACACTATCCTAGGGCTGATGCTAACCCTAACCCTAACCCTAACACTATCCTAGGGTTGATGCTAACCCTAACTCTAACACTATCCTAGGGCTGATGCTAACCCTAACCCTAACCCTAACACTATCCTAGGGCTGATGCTAACCCTAACCCTAACACTATCCTAGGGCTGATGCTAACCCTAACCCTAACCCTAACACTATCCTGGGGCTGATGCTAACCCTAACACTAACACTATCCTAGGGCTGATGCTAACCCTAACCCTAACCCTAACACTCTTCTAGGGCTGATGCTAACCCTAAGCATAACACTATCCTAGGGTGATGCTAACCCTAACCCTAACACTATCCTAGGGATGATGCTAACCCTAACCTTAACCCTAACACTCTTCTAGGGCTGATGCTAACCCTAAAACTAACACTATCCTAGGGCTGATCCTAACCCTAACCCTAACATTATCCTAGGGCTGATGCTAACAGTAACCCTAACCCTAACACTATCCTAGGCCTGATGCTAACCCTATCCCTAACCCTAACACTCTCCTAGGGCTGAGGCTAACCCTAACCCTAACACTATCCTAGGGCTGATGCTAACCCTAACCCTAACCCTAACCCTATCCTATTGTTGATGCTAACCCTAACCCTAACACTATCCTAGGGCTGATGCTAACCCTAACCCTAACCCTAACACTATCCTAGGGCTGATGCTAACCCTGACCCTAACACTATCCTAGGGCTGATGCTAACCCTAACACTAACCCTAACACTATCCTAGGGCTGATGCTAACCCTAACCCTAACACTATCCTAGGGCTGATGCTAACCCTAACCCTAACCCTAACACTATCGTAGGCCTGATGCTAACCGTAACCCTAACACTATCCTAGGGCTGATGCTAACCCTAACCCTAACCCTAACACTATCCTAGGGCTGATGCTAACCCTAACCCTAACACTATCCTAGGGCTGATGCTAACCCTAACCCTAACCCTATCACTATCCTAGGGCTGATGCTAACCCTAACCCTAACACTATCCTAGGGCTGATGCTAACCCTAACCCTAACCCTAACACTATCCTAGGGCTGATGCTAACCCTAACACTAACACTATCCTAGGGCTGATGCTAACCCTAACCCTAACCCTAACACTCTCCAAGGGCTGATGCTAACCCTAACCCTAACCCTAACACTATCCTAGGGCTGATGATAACCCTAACCCTAACACTATCCTAGGGCTGATGCTAACCCTAACCCTAACCCTAACACTATCCTAGGGTTGATGCTAACCCTAACCCTAACACTATCCTAGGGCTGATCCTAACCCTAACCCTAACCCTAACACTATCCTAGGGCTGATGCTAACCCTAACCCTAACACTATCCTAGGGCTGATGCTAACCCTAACCCTAACCCTAACACTATCCTAGGGCTGATGCTAACCCTAACCCTAACCCTAACACTATCCTAGGGCTGATGCTAACCCTAACCCTAACACTATCCTAGGGCTGATGCTAACCCTAACCCTAACCCTAACACTATCCTAGGGCTGATGCTAACCCTAACCCTAACACTATCCTAGGGCTGATGCTAACCCTAACCCTAACCCTAACACTATCCTAGGGCTGATGCTAACCCTAACACTAACACTATCCTAGGGCTGATGCTAACCCTAACCCTAACCCTAACACACTTCTAGGGCTGATGCTAACCCTAACCCTAACACTATCCTAGGGCTGATGCTAACCCTAACCCTAACCCTAACACTATCCTAGAGCTGATGCTAACCCTAACACTAACACTATCCTAGGGCTGATGCTAACCCTAACCCTAACCCTAACACACTTCTAGGGCTGATGCTAACCCTAAGCCTAACACTATCCTAGGGCTGATGCTAACCCTAACCCTAACACTATCCTAGGGCTGATGCTAACCCTAACCTTAACCCTAACACTCTTCTAGGGCTGATGCTAACCCTAAAACTAACACTATCCTAGGGCTGATGCTAACCCTAACCCTAACACTATCCTAGGGCTGATGCTAACCCTAACCCTAACACTATCCTAAGCCTGATGCTAACCCTAACCCTAACACTTACACTATCCCAGAGCTGATGCTAACCCTAACCCTAACCCTAACCCTAACCCTAATACTATCCTAGGGCTGATGCTAACCCTAACCCTAACCCTAACACTATCCTAGGGCTGATGCTAACCCTAACACTAACACTATCCTAGGGCTGATGCTAACACTAACCCTACCCCTAACACTATCCTAGGGCTGATGCTAACCCTAACCCTAACGCTAACACTATCCTAGGGCTGAGGCTAACCCTAACCCTAACACTATCCTACGGCTGATGCTAACCCTAACCCTAACCCTAACACTATCCTAAGGCTGATGGTAACCCTAACACTAACACTATCCTAAGCCTGGTGCTAACCCTAAGTCTAACCCTAACACTATCCTAGGGCTGATGCTAACCCTAACCCTAATAATATCCTAGGGCTGATGATAACACTAACCCTAACAATAACACTATCCTAGGGCTGATGCTAACCCTAACCCTAACCCTAACACTATCCTAGGGCTGATGCTAACCCTAACCCTAACACTATCCTAGGCCTGATGTTAACCCTAACCCTAACCCTAACACTATCCTAGGGCTGATGCTAACCCTAACCCTAACACTATCCTAGGGCTGATGCTAACCCTAACCCTAATACTATCCTAGGGCTGATGCTAACCCTAACGCTAACCCTAAAACTATCCTTGAACTGATCTTAACCCTAACCCTAACACTATCCTAGGCCTGATGATAACCCTAACCCTAACCCTAACACTATCCTAGGGTTTATGTTAACCCTAACCCTAATACTATCCTAGGGCTGATGCTAACCCTAACCCTACCACTATCCTGGGCCTGATGCTAACCCTAACCCTAACACTAACACTATCCTAGGGCTGATGCTAACCCTAACCATAACACTATCCTAGGCCTGATGCTAACCCTAACCCTAACCCTAACACTATCCTAGGGCTGATGCTAACCCTAACCCTAACGCTAACACTATCCTAGGGCTGTTGCTAACCCTAACCCTAACCCTAACACTATCCTAGGGCTGATGCTAACCATAACACTAACACTATCCTAGGGCTGATGCGAACCCTACCCCTAACCCTAACACTATCCTAGGGCTGATGCTAACCCTAACCCTAACTCTAACACTATCTTAGGGCTGAGGCTAACCCTAACCCTAACACTATCCTACGGCTGATGCTAACCCTAACATTAACCCTAACACTATCCTAGGTCTGATGCTAACCCTAACCCTAACACTATCCTAGGCCTGATGCTAACCCTAACCCTAACACTATCCTAGGGCTGATGCTAACCCTAACCCTAACACTATCCTAGGGATGATGCTAACCCTAACCCTAACCCTAACACTATCCTAGGGCTGATGCTAACCCTAACCCTAACCCTAACACTATCCTAGGTCTGATGCTAACCCTAACCCTAACACTATCCTAGGCCTGATGCTAACCCTAACCCTAACACTATCCTAGGGCTGATGCTAACCCTAACCCTAACGCTAACACTATCCTAGGCCTGATGCTAACCCTATCCCTAACCCTAACACTCTCCTAGGGCTGAGGCTAACCCTAACCCTAACACTATCTTAGGGCTGATGCTAACCCTAACCCTAACCCTAACACTATCCTAGGGTTGATGCTAACCCTAACCCTAACACTATCCTAGGGCTGATGCTAACCCTAACCCTAACCCTAACACTATCCTAGGGCTGATGCTAACCCTGACCCTAACACTATCTTAGGGCTGATGCTAACCCTAACCCTAACCCTAACACTATGCTAGGGCTGATGCTAACCCTAACCCTAACACTATCCTAGGGATGATGCTAACCCTAACCCTAACCCTATCACTATACTAGGGCTGATGCTAAACCTAACCCTAACACTATCCTAGGGCTGATGCTAACCCTAACCCTAACCCTAACACTATCGTAGGCCTGATGCTAACCATAACCCTAACACTATCCTAGGGCTGATGCTAACCCTAACCCTAACCCTAACACTATCCTAGGGCTGATGCTAACCCTAACCCTAACACTATCCTAGGGCTGATGCTAACCCTAACCCTAACCCTATCACTATACTAGGGCTGATGCTAAACCTAACCCTAACACTATCCTAGGGCTGATGCTAACCCTAACCCTAACCCTAACACTATCCTAGGGCTGATGCTAACCCTAACACTAACAGTATCCTAGGGCTGATGCTAACCCTAACCCTAACACTATCCTAGGGCTGATGCTAACCCTAACCCTAACCCTAACACTATCCTAGGCCTGATGCTAACCCTATCCCTAACCCTAACACTCTCCTAGGGCTGAGGCTAAGAATAACCCTAACACTATCCTAGGGCTGATGCTAACCCTAACCCTAACCCTAACACTATCCTAGGGCTGATGCTAACCCTGACCCTAACACTATCTTAGGGCTGATGCTAACCCTAACCCTAACGCTAACACTATCCTAGGGCTGAGGCTAACCCTAACCCTAACACTATCCTACGGCTGATGCTAACCCTAACCCTAACCCTAACACTATCCTAAGGCTGATGGTAACCCTAACACTAACACTATCCTAAGCCTGGTGCTAACCATAACTCTAACCCTAACACTATCCTATGGCTGATGCTAACCCTAACCCTAATAATATCCTAGGGCTGATGATAACACTAACCCTAACAATAACACTATCCTAGGGCTGATGCTAACCCTAACCCTAACCCTAACACTATCCTAGGGCTGATGCTAACCCTAACCCTAACACTATCCTAGGCCTGATGATAACCCTAACCCTAACCCTAAAACTATCCTAGGGCTGATGCTAACCCTAACCCTAACACTATCCTAGGGCTGATGCTAACCCTAACACTAATACTATCCTAGGGCTGATGCTAACCCTAACGCTAACCCTAAAACTATCCTTGAACTGATGCTAACCCTAACCCTAACCCTAACACTATCCTAGGCCTGATGATAACCCTAACACTAACCCTAACACTATCCTAGGGTTTATGTTAACCCTAACCCTAATACTATCCTAGGGCTGATGCTAACCCTAACCCTACCACTATCCTGGGCCTGATGCTAACCCTAACCCTAACACTAACACTATCCTAGGGCTGATGCTAACCCTAACGCTATCCCTAACACTATCCTTGAACTAATGCTAACCCTAACCCTAACCCTAACACTATCCTAGGCCTGATGATAACCCTAACCCTAACCCTAACACTATTATAGGGTTTATGTTAACCCTAACCCTAACCCTAACACTATCCTAGGGCTGATGCTAACCCTAACACTAACCCTAACACTATCCTAGGTCTGATGCTAACCCTAACCCTAACACTATCCTAGGCCTGATGCTAACCCTAACCCTAACATTATCCTAGGGCTGATGCTAACCCTAACCCTAACCCTAACACTATCCTAGGCCTGATGCTAACCCTATCCCTAACCCTAACACTCTCCTAGGGCTGAGGCTAACCCTAACCTTAACACTATCCTAGGGCTGATGCTAACCCTAACCCTAACCCTAACCCTATCCTATTGTTGATGCTAACCCTAACCCTAACACTATCCTAGGGCTGATGCTAACCCTAACCCTAACCCTAACACTATCCTAGGGCTGATGCTAACCCTGACCCTAACACTATCCTAGGGCTGATTCTAACCCTAACACTAACCCTAACACTATCCTAGGGCTGATGCTAACCCTAACCCTAACACTATCCTAAGGCTGATGCTAACCCTAACCCTAACCCTAACACTATCGTAGGCCTGATGCTAACCGTAACCCTAACACTATCCTAGGGCTGATGCTAACCCTAACCCTAACCCTAACACTATCCTAGGGCTGATGCTAACCCTAACCCTAACACTATCCTAGGGCTGATGCTAACCCTAACCCTAACCCTATCACTATCCTAGGGCTGATGCTAACCCTAACCCTAACACTATCCTAGGGCTGATGCTAACCCTAACCCTAACCCTAACACTATCCTAGGGCTGATGCTAACCCTAACACTAACACTATCCTAGGGCTGATGCTAACCCTAACCCTAACCCTAACACTCTCCAAGGGCTGATGCTAACCCTAACCCTAACCCTAACACTATCCTAGGGCTGATGATAACCCTAACCCTAACACTATCCTAGGGCTGATGCTAACCCTAACCCTAACCCTAACACTATCCTAGGGTTGATGCTAACCCTAACCCTAACACTATCCTAGGGCTGATCCTAACCCTAACCCTAACCCTAACACTATCCTAGGGCTGATGCTAACCCTAACCCTAACACTATCCTAGGGCTGATGCTAACCCTAACCCTAACCCTAACACTATCCTAGGGCTGATGCTAACCCTAACCCTAACCCTAACACTATCCTAGGGCTGATGCTAACCCTAACCCTAACACTATCCTAGGGCTGATGCTAACCCTAACCCTAACCCTAACACTATCCTAGGGCTGATGCTAACCCTAACCCTAACACTATCCTAGGGCTGATGCTAACCCTAACCCTAACCCTAACACTATCCCAGGGCTGATGCTAACCCTAACCCTAACACTATCCTAGGGCTGATGCTAACCCTAACCCTAACCCTAACACTATCCTTGGGCTGATGCTAACCCTAACCCTAACCCGAACACTACCCTAGAGCTGATGCTAACCCTAACCCTAACCCTAACCATAATACTATCCTAGGGCTGATGCTAACCCTAACCCTAACCCTAACACTATCCTAGGGCTGATGCTAACCCTAACACTAACACTATCCTAGGGCTGATGCTAACACTAACCCTACCCCTAACACTATCCTAGGGCTGATGCTAACCCTAACCTTAACGCTAACACTATCCTAGGGCTGAGGCTAACCCTAACCCTAACACTATCCTACGGCTGATGCTAACCCTAACCCTAACCCTAACCCTAACACTATCCTAGGGATGATGCTAACCCTAACCCTAACCCTAACACTATCCTAGGGCTGATGCTAACCCTAACCCTAACCCTAACACTATCCTAGGTCTGATGCTAACCCTAACCCTAACACTATCCTAGGCCTGATGCTAACCCTAACCCTAACACTCTCCTAGGGCTGAGGCTAACCCTAACCCTAACACTATCTTAGGGCTGATGCTAACCCTAACCCTAACCCTAACACTATCCTAGGGTTGATGCTAACCCTAACCCTAACACTATCCTAGGGCTGATGCTAACCCTAACCCTAACCCTAACACTATCCTAGGGCTGATGCTAACCCTGACCCTAACACTATCCTAGGGCTGATGCTAACCCTAACCCTAACCCTAACACTATCCTAGGGCTGATGCTAACCCTAACCCTAACACTATCCTAGGGCTGATGCTAACCCTAACCCTAACCCTAACACTATCGTAGGCCTGATGCTAACCGTAACCCTAACACTATCCTAGGGCTGATGCTAACCCTAACCCTAACCCTAACACTATCCTAGGGCTGATGCTAACCCTAACCCTAACACTATCCTAGGGCTGATGCTAACCCTAACCCTAACCCTAACACTATCCTAGGGCTGATGCTAACCCTAACACTAACACTATCCTAGGGCTGATGCTAACCCTAACCCTACCCCTAACACTATCCTAGGGCTGATGCTAACCCTAACCCTAACGCTAACACTATCCTAGGGCTGAGGCTAACCCTAACCCTACCACTATCCTGGGCCTGATGCTAACCCTAACCCTAACACTAACACTATCCTAGGGCTGATGCTAACCCTAACGCTAACCCTAACACTATCCTTGAACTAATGCTAACTCTAACCCTAACCCTAACACTATCCTAGGGCTGATGCTAACCCTAACCCTAACGCTAACACTATCCTAGGGCAGATGCTAACCCTAACCCTAACCCTAACACTATCCTAGGGCTGATGCTAACCATAACACTAACACTATCCTAGGGCTGATTCGAACCCTAACCCTAACCCTAACACAATCCTAGGGCTCATGCTAACCCTAACCCTAACTCTAACACTATCTTAGGGCTGAGGCTAACCCTAACCCTAACACTATCCTACGGCTGATGCTAACCCTAACCTTAACCCTAACACTATCCTAGGGCTGATGCTAACCCTAACCCTAACACTATCCTAGGGATGATGCTAACCCTAACCCTAACCCTAACACTATCCTAGGGCTGATGCTAACCCTAACCCTAACCCTAACACTATCCTAGGTCTGATGCTAACCCTAACCCTAACACTATCCTAGGCCTGATGCTAACCCTAACCCTAACACTATCCTAGGGCTGATGCTAACCCTAACCCTAACCCTAACACTATCCTAGGCCTGATGCTAACCCTATCCCTAACCCTAACACTCTCCTAGGGCTGAGGCTAACCCTAACGCTAACACTATCCTAGGGCTGATGGTAACCCTAACCCTAACCCTAACCCTATCCTAGGGTTGATGCTAACCCTAACCCTAACACTATCCTAGGGCTGATGCTACCCCTAACCCTAACCCTAACACTCTCCTAGGGCTGAGGCTAACCCTAACCCTAACACTATCCTAGGGCTGATGCTAACCCTAAACCTAACGCTAACACTATCCTAGGGCTGAGGCTAACCCTAACCCTAACACTATCCTACGGCTGATGCTAACCCTAACCCTAACCCTAACACTATCCTAAGGCTGATGGTAACCCTAACACTAACACTATCCTAAGACTGGTGCTAACCCTAACTCTAACCCTAACAGTATCATAGGGCTGAGGCTAACCCTAACCCTAATAATATCCTAGGGCTGATGCTAACACTAACCCTAACCCTAACACTATCCTAGGGCTGATGCTAACCCTAACCCTAACCCTAACACTATCCTAGGGCTGATGCTAACCCTAACCCTAACACTATCCTAGGCCTGATGAAAACCCTAACCCTAACCCTAACACTATCCTAGGGCTGATGCTAACCCTAACCCTAACACTATCCTAGGCCTGATGCAAACCCTAACCCTAACCCTAACAGTATCCTAGGGCTGATGCTACCCCTAACCCTAACCCTAACACTATCCTAGGCCTGATGCTAACCCTATCGCTAACCCTAACACTCTCCTAGGGCTGAGGCTAACCCTAAACCTAACACTATCCTAGGGCTGATGCTAACCCTAACCCTAACCCTAACACTATCCTAGGGTTGATGCTAACCCTAACTCTAACACTATCCTAGGGCTGATGCTAACCCTAACCCTAACCCTAACACTATCCTAGGGCTGATGCTAACCCTAACCCTAACACTATCCTAGGGCTGATGCTAACCCTAACCCTAACCCTAACACTATCCTAGGGCTGATGCTAACCCTAACACTAACACTATCCTAGGGCTGATGCTATCCCTAACCCTAACCCTAACACTCTTCTAGGGCTGATGCTAACCCTAAGCCTAACACTATCCTAGGGCTGATGCTAACCCTAACCCTAACACTATCCTAGGGCTGATGCTAACCCTAACCTTAACCCTAACACTCTTCTAGGGCTGATGCTAACCCTAAAACTAACACTATCCTAGGGCTGATGCTAACCCCAACCCTAACACTATCCTAGGGCTGATGCTAACCCTAACCCTAACACTATCCTAAGCCTGATGCTAACCCTAACCCTAACACTTACACTATCCTAGGGCTGATGCTAACCCTAACCCTAACCCTAACACTGTCCTAGGTCTGATGCTAACCCTAAACCTAACACTATCCTAGAGCTGATGCTAACCCTAACCCTAACCCTAACACTTTCCTAGGGCTGATGTTAACCCTAACCCTAACACTATCCTAGGGCTGATGCTAACCCTAACCCTAACCCTAACACTCTCCTAGGGCTAATGCTAACCCTAACCCTAACACTATCCTAGGCCTGATGCTAACCCTAACCCTAACACTATCCTAGGGCTGATGCTAACCCTAACCCTAACCCTAACACTATCCTAGGCCTGATGCTAACCCTATCCCTAACCCTAACACTCTCCTAGGGCTGAGGCTAACCCTAACCCTAACACTATTCTAGGGCTGATGCTAACCGTAACCCTAACCCTAACACTATCCTAGGGCTGATGCTAACCCTAACCCTAACACTATCCTAGGTCTGATGCTAACACTAACCCTAACCCTAACACTATCCTAGGGCTGATGCTAACCCTAACCCTAACACTATCCTAGGGCTGATGCTAACCCTAACACTAACCCTAACACTATCCTAGGGCTGATGCTAACCCTAACCCTAACACTATCCTAGGGCTGATGCTAACCCTAACCCTAACCCTAACACTATCCTAGGGCAGATGCTAACCCTAACCCTAACACTATCCTAGGGCTGATGCTAACCCTAACCCTAACCCTAACACTATCCTAGGGCTGATGCTAACCCTAACCCTAACACTATCCTAGGGCTGATGCTAACCCTAACCCTAACCCTAACACTGTCCCAGGGCTGATGCTAACCCTAACCCTAACACTATCCTAGGGCTGATGCTAACCCTAACCCTAACCCTAACACTATCCTAGGGCTGATGCTAACCCTAACCCTAACCCGAACACTACCCTAGAGCTTATGCTAACCCTAACCCTAACCCTAACCCTAACCCTAATACTATCCTAGGGCTGATGGTAACCCTAACCCTAACCCTAACACTATCCTAGGGCTGATGCTAACCCTAACACTAACACTATCCTAGGGCTGATGCTAACCCTAACCCTACCCCTAACACTATCCTAGGGCTGATGCTAACCCTAACCCTAACGCTAACACTATCCTAGGGCTGAGGCTAACCCTAACCCTAACACTATCCTACGGCTGATGCTAACCCTAACCTTAACCCTAACACTATCCTAGGGCTGATGCTAACCCTAACCCTAACCCTAACACTATCCTAAGGCTGATGGTAACCCTAACAGTAACACTATCCTAAGCCTGGTGCTAACCCTAACTCTAACCCTAACAGTATCATAGGGCTGAGGCTAACCCTAACCCTAATAATATCCTAGGGCTGATGCTAACACTAACCCTAACCCTAACACTATCCTAGAGCTGATGCTAACCCTAACCCTAACCCTAACACTATCCTAGGGCTGATGCTAACCCTAACCCTAACACTATCCTAGGCCTGATGAAAACCCTAACCCTAACCCTAACACTATCCTAGGGCTGATGCTACCCCTAACCCTAACACTATCCTAGGCCTGATGCAAACCCTAACCCTAACCCTAACAGTATCCTAGGGCTGATGCTACCCCTAACCCTAACCCTAACACTATCCTAGGCCTGATGCTAACCCTATCCCTAACCCTAACACTCTCCTAGGGCTGAGGCTAACCCTAACCCTAACACTATCCTAGGGCTGATGCTAACCCTAACCCTAACCCTAACACTATCCTAGGGTTAATGCTAACCCTAACTCTAACACTATCCTAGGGCTGATGCTAACCCTAACCCTAACCCTAACACTATCCTAGGGCTGATGCTAACCCTAACCCTAACACTATCCTAGGGCTGATGCTAACCCTAACCCTAACCCTAACACTATCCTAGGCCTGATGCTAACCCTATCCCTAACCCTAACACTCTCCTAGGGCTGAGGCTAAGAATAACCCTAACACTATCCTAGGGCTGATGCTAACCCTAACCCTAACCCTAACACTATCCTAGGGCTGATGCTAACCCTGACCCTAACACTATCTTAGGGCTGATGCTAACCCTAACCCTAACGCTAACACTATCCTAGGGCTGAGGCTAACCCTAACCCTAACACTATCCTACGGCTGATGCTAACCCTAACCCTAACCCTAACACTATCCTAAGGCTGATGGTAACCCTAACACTAACACTATCCTAAGCCTGGTGCTAACCCTAACTCTAACCCTAACACTATCCTATGGCTGATGGTAACCCTAACCCTAATAATATCCTAGGGCTGATGATAACACTAACCCTAACAATAACACTATCCTAGGGCTGATGCTAACCCTAACCCTAACCCTAACACTATCCTAGGGCTGATGCTAACCCTAACCCTAACACTATCCTAGGCCTGATGATAACCCTAACCCTAACCCTAAAACTATCCTAGGGCTGATGCTAACCCTAACCCTAACACTATCCTAGGGCTGATGCTAACCCTAACACTAATACTATCCTAGGGCTGATGCTAACCCTAACGCTAACCCTAAAACTATCCTTGAACTGATGCTAACCCTAACCCTAACCCTAACACTATCCTAGGCCTGATGATAACCCTAACACTAACCCTAACACTATCCTAGGGTTTATGTTAACCCTAACCCTAATACTATCCTAGGGCTGATGCTAACCCTAACCCTACCACTATCCTGGGCCTGATGCTAACCCTAACCCTAACACTAACACTATCCTAGGGCTGATGCTAACCCTAACGCTATCCCTAACACTATCCTTGAACTAATGCTAACCCTAACCCTAACCCTAACACTATCCTAGGCCTGATGATAACCCTAACCCTAAACCTAACACTATTATAGGGTTTATGTTAACCCTAACCCTAACCCTAACACTATCCTAGGGCTGATGCTAACCCTAACACTAACCCTAACACTATCCTAGGTCTGATGCTAACCCTAACCCTAACACTATCCTAGGCCTGATGCTAACCCTAACCCTAACATTATCCTAGGGCTGATGCTAACCCTAACCCTAACCCTAACACTATCCTAGGCCTGATGCTAACCCTATCCCTAACCCTAACACTCTCCTAGGGCTGAGGCTAACCCTAACCTTAACACTATCCTAGGGCTGATGCTAACCCTAACCCTAACCCTAACCCTATCCTATTGTTGATGCTAACCCTAACCCTAACACTATCCTAGGGCTGATGCTAACCCTAACCCTAACCCTAACACTATCCTAGGGCTGATGCTAACCCTGACCCTAACACTATCCTAGGGCTGATGCTAACCCTAACACTAACCCTAACACTATCCTAGGGCTGATGCTAACCCTAACCCTAACACTATCCTAGGGCTGATGCTAACCCTAACCCTAACCCTAACACTATCGTAGGCCTGATGCTAACCGTAACCCTAACACTATCCTAGGGCTGATGCTAACACTAACCCTAACCCTAACACTATCCTAGGGCTGATGCTAACCCTAACCCTAACACTATCCTAGGGCTGATGCTAACCGTAACCCTAACCCTATCACTATCCTAGGGCTGATGCTAACCCTAACCCTAACACTATCCTAGGGCTGATGCTAACCCTAACCCTAACCCTAACACTATCCTAGGGCTGATGCTAACCCTAACACTAACACTATCCTAGGGCTGATGCTAACCCTAACCCTAACCCTAACACTCTCCAAGGGCTGATGCTAACCCTAACCCTAACCCTAACACTATCCTAGGGCTGATGATAACCCTAACCCTAACACTATCCTAGGGCTGATGCTAACCCTAACCCTAACACTATCCTAGGGCTGATGCTAACCCTAACCCTAACCCTAACACTATCCTAGGGCTGATGCTAACCCTAACCCTAACCCTAACACTATCCTAGGGCTGATGCTAACCCTAACCCTAACACTATCCTAGGGCTGATGCTAACCCTAACCCTAACCCTAACACTATCCTAGGGCTGATGCTAACCCTAACCCTAACACTATCCTACGCTGATGCTAACCCTAACCCTAACCCTAACACTATCCTAGGGCTGATGCTAACCCTAACCCTAACACTATCCTAGGGCTGATGCTAACCCTAACCCTAACCCTAACACTATCCCAGGGCTGATGCTAACCCTAACCCTAACACTATCCTAGGGCTGATGCTAACCCTAACCCTAACCCTAACACTATCCTTGGGCTGATGCTAACCCTAACCCTAACCCGAACACTACCCTAGAGCTGATGCTAACCCTAACCCTAACCCTAACCCTAATACTATCCTAGGGCTGATGCTAACCCTAACCCTAACCCTAACACTATGCTAGGGCTGATGCTAACCCTAACACTAACACTATCCTAGGGCTGATGCTAACCCTAACCCTACCCCTAACACTATCCTAGGGCTGATGCTTACCCTAACCTTAACGCTAACACTATCCTAGGGCTGAGGCTAACCCTAACCCTAACACTATCCTACGGCTGATGCTAACCCTAACCCTAACCCTAACCCTAACACTATCCTAGGGATGATGCTAACCCTAACCCTAACCCTAACACTATCCTAGGGCTGATGCTAACCCTAACCCTAACCCTAACACTATCCTAGGTCTGATGCTAACCCTAACCCTAACACTATCCTAGGCCTGATGCTAACCCTAACCCTAACACTCTCCTAGGGCTGAGGCTAACCCTAACCCTAACACTATCTTAGGGCTGATGCTAACCCTAACCCTAACCCTAACACTATCCTAGGGTTGATGCTAACCCTAACCCTAACACTATCCTAGGGCTGATGCTAACCCTAACCCTAACCCTAACACTATCCTAGGGCTGATGCTAACCCTGACCCTAACACTATCCTAGGGCTGATGCTAACCCTAACCCTAACCCTAACTCTATCCTAGGGCTGATGCTAACCCTAACCCTAACACTATCCTAGGGCTGATGCTAACCCTAACCCTAACCCTAACACTATCGTAGGCCTGATGCTAACCGTAACCCTAACACTATCCTAGGGCTGATGCTAACCCTAACCCTAACCCTAACACTATCCTAGGGCTGATGCTAACCCTAACCCTAACACTATCCTAGGGCTGATGCTAACCCTAACCCTAACCCTAACACTATCCTAGGGCTGATGCTAACCCTAACACTAACACTATCCTAGGGCTGATGCTAACCCTAACCCTACCCCTAACACTATCCTAGGGCTGATGCTAACCCTAACCCTAACGCTAACACTATCCTAGGGCTGAGGCTAACCCTAACCCTACCACTATCCTGGGCCTGATGCTAACCCTAACCCTAACACTAACACTATCCTAGGGCTGATGCTAACCCTAACGCTAACCCTAACACTATCCTTGAACTAATGCTAACTCTAACCCTAACCCTAACACTATCCTAGGCCTGATGATAACCCTAACCCTAACCCTAACACTATTATAGGGTTTATGTTAACCCTAACCCTAACACTATCCTAGGGCAGATGCTAACCCTAACCCTAACCCTAACACTATCCTAGGGCTGATGCTAACCATAACACTAACACTATCCTAGGGCTGATTCGAACCCTAACCCTAACCCTAACACAATCCTAGGGCTGATGCTAACCCTAACCCTAACTCTAACACTATCTTAGGGCTGAGGCTAACCCTAACCCTAACACTATCCTACGGCTGATGCTAACCCTAACCTTAACCCTAACACTATCCTAGGGCTGATGCTAACCCTAACCCTAACACTATCCTAGGGATGATGCTAACCCTAACCCTAACCCTAACACTATCCTAGGGCTGATGATAACCCTAACCCTAACCCTAACACTATCCTAGGTCTGATGCTAACCCTAACCCTAACACTATCATAGGCCTGATGCTAACCCTAACCCTAACACTATCCTAGGGCTGATGCTAACCCTAACCCTAACCCTAACACTATCCTAGGCCTGATGCTAACCCTATCCCTAACCCTAACACTCTCCTAGGGCTGAGGCTAACCCTAACCCTAACACTATCCTAGGGCTGATGGTAACCCTAACCCTAACCCTAACCCTATCCTAGGGTTGATGCTAACCCTAACCCTAACACTATCCTAGGGCTGATGCTACCCCTAACCCTAACCCTAACACTCTCCTAGGGCTGAGGCTAACCCTAACCCTAACACTATCCTAGGGCTGATGCTAACCCTAAACCTAACGCTAACACTATCCTAGGGCTGAGGCTAACCCTAACCCTAACACTATCCTACGGCTGATGCTAACCCTAACCCTAACCCTAACACTATCCTAAGGCTGATGGTAACCCTAACACTAACACTATCCTAAGCCTGGTGCTAACCCTAACTCTAACCCTAACAGTATCATAGGGCTGAGGCTAACCCTAACCCTAATAATATCCTAGGGCTGATGCTAACACTAACCCTAACCCTAACACTATCCTAGGGCTGATGCTAACCCTAACCCTAACCCTAACACTATCCTAGGGCTGATGCTAACCCTAACCCTAACACTATCCTAGGCCTGATGAAAACCCTAACCCTAACCCTAACACTATCCTAGGGCTGATGCTAACCCTAACCCTAACACTATCCTAGGCCTGATGCAAACCCTAACCCTAACCCTAACAGTATCCTAGGGCTGATGCTACCCCTAACCCTAACCCTAACACTATCCTAGGCCTGATGCTAACCCTATCCCTAACCCTAACACTCTCCTAGGGCTGAGGCTAACCCTAAACCTAACACTATCCTAGGGCTGATGCTAACCCTAACCCTAACCCTAACACTATCCTAGGGTTGATGCTAACCCTAACTCTAACACTATCCTAGGGCTGATGCTAACCCTAACCCTAACCCTAACACTATCCTAGGGCTGATGCTAACCCTAACCCTAACACTATCCTAGGGCTGATGCTAACCCTAACCCTAACCCTAACACTATCCTAGGGCTGATGCTAACCCTAACACTAACACTATCCTAGGGCTGATGCTATCCCTAACCCTAACCCTAACACTCTTCTAGGGCTGATGCTAACCCTAAGCCTAACACTATCCTAGGGCTGATGCTAACCCTAACCCTAACACTATCCTAGGGCTGATGCTAACCCTAACCTTAACCCTAAGACTCTTCTAGGGCTGATGCTAACCCTAAAACTAACACTATCCTAGGGCTGATGCTAACCCCAACCCTAACACTATCCTAGGGCTGATGCTAACCCTAACCCTAACACTATCCTAAGCCTGATGCTAACCCTAACCCTAACACTTACACTATCCTAGGGCTGATGCTAACCCTAACCCTAACCCTAACACTGTCCTAGGTCTGATGCTAACCCTAAACCTAACACTATCCTAGAGCTGATGCTAACCCTAACCCTAACCCTAACACTTTCCTAGGGCTGATGTTAACCCTAACCCTAACACTATCCTAGGGCTGATGCTAACCCTAACCCTAACCCTAACACTCTCCTAGGGCTAATGCTAACCCTAACCCTAACACTATCCTAGGCCTGATGCTAACCCTAACCCTAACACTATCCTAGGGCTGATGCTAACCCTAACCCTAACCCTAACACTATCCTAGGCCTGATGCTAACCCTATCCCTAACCCTAACACTCTCCTAGGGCTGAGGCTAACCCTAACCCTAACACTATTCTAGGGCTGATGCTAACCGTAACCCTAACCCTAACACTGTCCTAGGGCTGATGCTAACCCTAACCCTAACACTATCCTAGGTCTGATGCTAACACTAACCCTAACCCTAACACTATCCTAGGGCTGATGCTAACCCTAACCCTAACACTATCCTAGGGCTGATGCTAACCCTAACACTAACCCTAACACTATCCTAGGGCTGATGCTAACCCTAACCCTAACACTATCCTAGGGCTGATGCTAACCCTAACCCTAACCCTAACACTATCCTAGGGCAGATGCTAACCCTAACCCTAACACTATCCTAGGGCTGATGCTAACCCTAACCCTAACCCTAACACTATCCTAGGGCTGATGCTAACCCTAACCCTAACACTATCCTAGGGCTGATGCTAACCCTAACCCTAACCCTAACACTGTCCCAGGGCTGATGCTAACCCTAACCCTAACACTATCCTAGGGCTGATGCTAACCCTAACCCTAACACTATCCTAGGTCTGATGCTAACACTAACCCTAACCCTAACACTATCCTAGGGCTGATGCTAACCCTAACCCTAACACTATCCTAGGGCTGATGCTAACCCTAACACTAACCCTAACACTATCCTAGGGCTGATGCTAACCCTAACCCTAACACTATCCTAGGGCTGATGCTAACCCTAACCCTAACCCTAACACTATCCTAGGGCAGATGCTAACCCTAACCCTAACACTATCCTAGGGCTGATGCTAACCCTAACCCTAACCCTAACACTATCCTAGGGCTGATGCTAACCCTAACCCTAACCCGAACACTACCCTAGAGCTGATGCTAACCCTAACCCTAACCCTAACCCTAACCCTAATACTATCCTAGGGCTGATGGTAACCCTAACCCTAACCCTAACACTATCCTAGGGCTGATGCTAACCCTAACACTAACACTATCCTAGGGCTGATGCTAACCCTAACCCTACCCCTAACACTATCCTAGGGCTGATGCTAACCCTAACCCTAACGCTAACACTATCCTAGGGCTGAGGCTAACCCTAACCCTAACACTATCCTACGGCTGATGCTAACCCTAACCTTAACCCTAACACTATCCTAGGGCTGATGCTAACCCTAACCCTAACCCTAACACTATCCTAAGGCTGATGGTAACCCTAACACTAACACTATCCTAAGCCTGGTGCTAACCCTAACTCTAACCCTAACAGTATCATAGGGCTGAGGCTAACCCTAACCCTAATAATATCCTAGGGCTGATGCTAACACTAACCCTAACCCTAACACTATCCTAGGGCTGATGCTAACCCTAACCCTAACCCTAACACTATCCTAGGGCTGATGCTAACCCTAACCCTAACACTATCCTAGGCCTGATGAAAACCCTAACCCTAACCCTAACACTATCCTAGGGCTGATGCTAACCCTAACCCTAACACTATCCTAGGCCTGATGCAAACCCTAACCCTAACCCTAACAGTATCCTAGGGCTGATGCTACCCCTAACCCTAACCCTAACACTATCCTAGGCCTGATGCTAACCCTATCCCTAACCCTAACACTCTCCTAGGGCTGAGGCTAACCCTAACCCTAACACTATCCTAGGGCTGATGCTAACCCTAACCCTAACCCTAACACTATCCTAGGGTTAATGCTAACCCTAACTCTAACACTATCCTAGGGCTGATGCTAACCCTAACCCTAACCCTAACACTATCCTAGGGCTGATGCTAACCCTAACCCTAACACTATCCTAGGGCTGATGCTAACCCTAACCCTAACCCTAACACTATCCTAGGGCTGATGCTAACCCTAACACTAACACTATCCTAGGGCTGATGCTAACCCTAACCCTAACCCTAACACTCTTCTAGGGCTGATGCTAACCCTAAGCCTAACACTATCCTAGGGCTGATGCTAACCCTAACCCTAACACTATCCTAGGGCTGATGCTAACCCTAACCTTAACCCTAACACTCTTCTAGGGCTGATGCTAACCCTAAAACTAACACTATCCTAGGGCTGATGCTAACCCCAACCCTAACACTATCCTAGGGCTGAAGCTAACCCTAACCCTAACACTATCCTAAGCCTGATGCTAACCCTAACCCTAACACTTACACTATCCTAGGGCTGATGCTAACCCTAACCCTAACCCTAACACTGTCCTAGGTCTGATGCTAACCCTAAACCTAACACTGTCCTAGAGCTGATGCTAACCCTAACCCTAACCCTAACACTTTCCTAGGGCTGATGTTAACCCTAACCCTAACACTATCCTAGGGCTGATGCTAACCCTAACCCTAACCCTAACACTCTCCTAGGGCTAATGCTAACCCTAACCCTAACACTATCCTAGGCCTGATGCTAACCCTAACCCTAACACTATCCTAGGGCTGATGCTAACCCTAACCCTAACCCTAACACTATCCTAGGCCTGATGCTAACCCTATCCCTAACCCTAACACTCTCCTAGGGCTGAGGCTAACCCTAACCCTAACACTATTCTAGGGCTGATGCTAACCGTAACCCTAACCCTAACACTATCCTAGAGCTGATGCTAACCCTAACCCTAACACTATCCTAGGTCTGATGCTAACACTAACCCTAACCCTAACACTATCCTAGGGCTGATGCTAACCCTAACTCTAACACTATCCTAGGGCTGATGCTAACCCTAACACTAACCCTAACACTATCCTAGGGCTGATGCTAACCCTAACCCTAACACTACCCTAGGGCTGATGCTAACCCTAACCCTAACCCTAACACTATCCTAGGGCAGATGCTAACCCTAACCCTAACACTATCCTAGGGCTGATGCTAACCCTAACCCTAACCCTGACACTATCCTAGGGCTGATGCTAACCCTAACCCTAACACTATCCTAGGGCTGATGCTAACCATAACCCTAACCCTAACACTGTCCCAGGGCTGATGCTAACCCTAACCCTAACACTATCCTAGGGCTGATGCTAACCCTAACCCTAACCCTAACACTATCCTAGGGCTGATGCTAACCCTAACCCTAACCCGAACACTACCCTAGAGCTGATGCTAACCCTAACCCTAACCCTAACCCTAACCCTAATACTATCCTAGGGCTGATGGTAACCCTAACCCTAACCCTAACACTATCCTAGGGCTGATGCTAACCCTAACACTAACACTATCCTAGGGCTGATGCTAACCCTAACCCTAACGCTAACACTATCCTAGGGCTGAGGCTAACCCTAACCCTAACACTATCCTACGGCTGATGCTAACCCTAACCTTAACCCTAACACTATCCTAGGGCTGATGCTAACCCTAACCCTAACACTATCCTAGGGATGATGCTAACCCTAACCCTAACCCTAACACTATCCTAGGGCTGATGCTAACCCTAACCCTAACCCTAACACTATCCTAGGTCTGATGCTAACCGTAACCCTAACACTATCCTAGGCCTGATGCTAACCCTAACCCTAACACTATCCTCGGGCTGATGCTAACCCTAACCCTAACGCTAACACTATCCTAGGCCTGATGCTAACCCTAACCCTAACGCTAACACTATCCTAGGGCTGAGGCTAACCCTAACCCTAACACTATCCTACGGCTAATGCTAACCCTAACCTTAACCCTAACACTATCCTAGGGCTGATGCTAACCCTAACCCTAACCCTAACACTATCCTAAGGCTGATGGTAACCCTAACACTAACACTATCCTAAGCCTGGTGCTACCCCTAACTCTAACCCTAACAGTATCATAGGGCTGAGGCTAACCCTAACCCTAATAATATCCTAGGGCTGATGCTAACACTAACCCTAACCCTAACACTATCCTAGGGCTGATGCTAACCCTAACCCTAACCCTAACACTATCCTAGGGCTGATGCTAACCCTAACCCTAACACTATCCTAGGCCTGATGAAAACCCTAACCCTAACCCTAACACTATCCTAGGGCTGATGCTAACCCTAACCCTAACACTATCCTAGGCCTGATGCAAACCCTAACCCTAACCCTAACAGTATCCTAGGGCTGGTGCTACCCCTAACCCTAACCCTAACACTATCCTAGGCCTGATGCTAACCCTATCCCTAACCCTAACACTCTCCTAGGGCTGAGGCTAACCCTAACCCTAACACTATCCTAGGGCTGATGCTAACCCTAACCCTAACCCTAACACTATCCTAGGGTTAATGCTAACCCTAACTCTAACACTATCCTAGGGCTGATGCTAACCCTAACCCTAACCCTAACACTATCCTAGGGCTGATGCTAACCCTAACCCTAACACTATCCTAGGGCTGATGCTAACCCTAACCCTAACCCTAACACTATCCTAGGGCTGATGCTAACCCTAACACTAACACTATCCTAGGGCTGATGCTAACCCTAACCCTAACCCTAACACTCTTCTAGGGCTGATGCTAACCCTAAGCCTAGCACTATCCTAGGGCTGATGCTAACCCTAAACCTAACACTATCCTAGGGCTGATGCTAACCCTAACCTTAACCCTAACACTCTTCTAGGGCTGATGCTTACCCTAAAACTAACACTATCCTAGGGCTGATGCTAACCCCAACCCTAACACTATCCTAGGGCTGAAGCTAACCCTAACCCTAACACTATCCTAAGCCTGATGCTAACCCTAACCCTAACACTTACACTATCCTAGGGCTGATGCTAACCCTAACCCTAACCCTAACACTGTCCTAGGTCTGATGCTAACCCTAAACCTAACACTATCCTAGAGCTGATCCTAACCCTAACCCTAACCCTAACACTTTCCTAGGGCTGATGTTAACCCTAACCCTAACACTATCCTAGGGCTGATGCTAACCCTAACCCTAACCCTAACACTCTCCTAGGGCTAATGCTAACCCTAACCCTAACACTATCCTAGGCCTGATGCTAACCCTAACCCTAACACTATCCTAGGGCTGATGCTAACCCTAACCCTAACCCTAACACTATCCTAGGCCTGATGCTAACCCTATCCCTAACCCTAACACTCTCCTAGGGCTGAGGCTAACCCTAACCCTAACACTATTCTAGGGCTGATGCTAACCGTAACCCTAACCCTAACACTATCCTAGAGCTGATGCTAACCCTAACCCTAACACTATCCTAGGTCTGATGCTAACACTAACCCTAACCCTAACACTATCCTAGGGCTGATGCTAACCCTAACCCTAACACTATCCTAGGGCTGATGCTAACCCTAACACTAACCCTAACACTATCCTAGGGCTGATGCTAACCCTAACCCTAACACTATCCTAGGGCTGATGCTAACCCTAACCCTAACCCTAACACTATCCTAGGGCAGATGCTAACCCTAACCCTAACACTATCCTAGGGCTGATGCTAACCCTAACCCTAACCCTAACACTATCCTAGGGCTGATGCTAACCCTAACCCTAACACTATCCTAGGGCTGATGCTAACCATAACCCTAACCCTAACACTGTCCCAGGGCTGATGCTAACCCTAACCCTAACACTATCCTAGGGCTGATGCTAACCCTAACCCTAACCCTAACACTATCCTAGGGCTGATGCTAACCCTAACCCTAACCCGAACACTACCCTAGAGCTGATGCTAACCCTAACCCTAACCCTAACCCTAACCCTAATACTATCCTAGGGCTGATGGTAACCCTAACCCTAACCCTAACACTATCCTAGGGCTGATGCTAACCCTAACACTAACACTATCCTAGGGCTGATGCTAACCCTAACCCTAACGCTAACACTATCCTAGGGCTGAGGCTAACCCTAACCCTAACACTATCCTACGGCTGATGCTAACCCTAACCTTAACCCTAACACTATCCTAGGGCTGATGCTAACCCTAACCCTAACACTATCCTAGGGATGATGCTAACCCTAACCCTAACCCTAACACTATCCTAGGGCTGATGCTAACCCTAACCCTAACCCTAACACTATCCTAGGTCTGATGCTAACCCTAACCCTAACACTATCCTAGGCCTGATGCTAACCCTAACCCTAACACTATCCTCGGGCTGATGCTAACCCTAACCCTAACGCTAACACTATCCTAGGCCTGATGCTAACCCTATCCCTAACCCTAACACTCTCCTAGGGCTGAGGCTAACCCTAACCCTAACACTATCTTAGGGCTGATGCTAACCCTAACCCTAACCCTAACACTATCCTAGGGTTGATGCTAACCCTAACCCTAACACTATCCTAGGGCTGATGCTAACCCTAACCCTAACCCTAACACTATCCTAGGGCTGATGCTAACCCTGACCCTAACACTATCCTAGGGCTGATGCTAACCCTAACCCTAACCCTAACACTATCCTAGGGCTGATGCTAACCCTAACCCTAACACTATCCTAGGGCTGATGCTAACCCTAACCCTAACCCTAACACTATCGTAGGCCTGATGCTAACCGTAACCCTAACACTATCCTAGGGCTGATGCTAACCCTAACCCTAACCCTAACACTATCCTAGAGCTGATGCTAACCCTAACCCTAACACTATCCTAGGGCTGATGCTAACCCTAACCCTAACCCTAACACTATCCTAGGGCTGATGCTAACCCTAACACTAACACTATCCTAGGGCTGATGCTAACCCTAACACTACCCCTAACACTATCCTAGGGCTGAGGCTAACCCTAACCCTAACACTATCCTACGGCTGATGCTAACCCTAACCCTAACCCTAACACTATCCTAAGGCTTATGGTAACCCTAACACTAACACTATCCTAAGCCTGGTGCTAACCCTAACTCTAACCCTAACACTATCCTATGGCTGATGCTAACCCTAACCCTAATAATATCCTAGGACTGATGATAACACTAACCCTAACAATAACACTATCCTAGGGCTGATGCTAACCCTAACCCTAACCCTAACACTATCCTAGGGCTGATGCTAACCCTAACCCTAACACTATCCTAGGCCTGATTATAACCCTAACCCTAACCCTAACACTATCCTAGGGCTGATGCTAACCCTAACCCTAACACTATCCTAGGGCTGATGCTAACCCTAACCCTAATACTATCCTAGGGCTGATGCTAACCCTAACGCTAACCCTAAAACTATCCTTGAACTGATGCTAAACCTAACCCTAACCCTAACACTATCCTAGGCCTGATGATAACCCTAACCCTAACCCTAACATTATCCTAGGGTTTATGTTAACCATAACCCTAATATTATCCTAGGGCTGATGCTAACCCTAACCCTACCACTATCCTGGGCCTGATGCTAACCCTAACCCTAACACTAACACTATCCTAGGGCTGATGCTAACCCTAACGCTAACCCTATAACTATCCTTGAACTAATGCTAACTCTAACCCTAATCCTAACACTATCCTAGGCCTGATGATATCCCTAACCCTAACACTATTATAGGGTTTATGTTAACCCTAACCCTAACACTATCCTAGGGCTGATGCTAACCCTAACCCTAACGCTAACACTATCCTAGGGCGGATGCTAACCCTAACCCTAACCCTAACACTATCCTAGGGCTGATGCTAACCATAACACTAACACTATCCTAGGGCTCATGCGAACCCTAACCCTAACCCTAACACTATCCTAGGGCTGATGCTAACCCTAACCCTAACTCAAACACTATCTTAGGGCTGAGGCTAACCCTAACCCTAACACTATCCTACGGCTGATGCTAACCCTAACCTTAACCCTAACACTATCCTAGGGCTGATGCTAACCCTAACCCTAACACTATCCTAGGGATGATGCTAACCCTAACCCTAACCCTAACACTATCCTAGGGCTGATGCTAACCCTAACCCTAACCCTAACACTATCCTACGTCTGATGCTAACCCTAACCCTAACACTATCCTAGGCCTGATGCTAACCCTAACCCTAACAATATCCTAGGGCTGATGCTAACCCTAACCCTAACCCTAACACTATCCTAGGCCTGATGCTAACCCTATCCCTAACCCTAACACTCTCCTAGGGCTGAGGCTAACCCTAACCCTAACACTATCCTAGGGCTGATGCTAACCCTAACCCTAACCCTAACCCTATCCTAGGGTTGATGCTAACCCTAACCCTAACACTATCCTAGGGCTGATGCTAACCCTAACCCTAACCCTAACACTATCCTAGGGCTGATGCTAACCCTGACCCTAACACTATCCTAGGGCTGATGCTAACCCTAACCCTAACCCTAACACTATCCTAGGGCTGATGCTAACCCTAACCCTAACACTATCCTAGGGCTGATGCTAACCCTAACCCTAACCCTATCACTATCCTAGGGGTGATGCTAACCCTAACCATAACCAAATCCTAGGGCTGATGCTAACCCTAACCCTAACCCTAACACTATCCTAGGGCTGATGCTAACCCTAACACTAACACTATCCTAGGGCTGATGCTAACCCTAACCCTAACCCTAACACTCTCCAAGGGCTGATGCTAACCCTAACCCTAACCCTAACACTATCCTAGGGCTGATGATAACCCTAACCCTAACACTATCCTAGGGCTGATGCTAACCCTAACTCTAACCCTAACACTATCCTAGGGTTGATGCTAACCCTAACCCTAACAGTATCCTAGGGCTGATGCTAACCCTAACCCTAACCCTAACACTATCCTAGGGCTAATGCTAACCCTAACCCTAACACTATCCTAGGGCTGATGCTAACCCTAACCCTAACCCTAACACTATCCTAGGGCTGATGCTAACCCTAACCCTAACCCTAACACTATCCTAGGGCTGATGCTAACCGTAACCCTAACACTATCCTAGGGCTGATGCTAACCCTAACACTAACCCTAACACTATCCTAGGGTTGATGCTAACCCTAACCCTAACACTATCCTAGGGCTGATGCTAACCCTAACCCTAACACTAACACTAGCTTAGGGCTGATGCTAACCCTAACCCTAACACTATCCTAGGGCTGATGCTAACCCTATCCCTAACCCTAACACTATCCTAGGGCTGATGCTAACCCTAACCCTAACCCTAACATTATTCCAGGGCTGATGCTAACCCTAACCCTAACACTATCCTAGGGCTGATGTTAACCCTAACCCTAACCCTAACACTATCCTAGGGCTGATGCTAACCCTAACCCTAACCCTAACACTATCCTAGAGCTGATGCTAACCCTAACCCTAACCCTAACCCTAACCCTAATATTATCCTAGGGCTGATGCTAACCCTAACCCTAACCCTAACACTATCCTAGGGCTGAGGCTAACCCTAACCCTAACACTATCCTACGGCTGATGCTAACCCTAACCCTACCCCTAACACTATCCTAGGGCTGATGCTAACCCTGACCCTAACACTATCCTAGGGCTGATGCTAACCCTAACCCTAACCCTAAAACTATCCTAGGGCTGATGCTAACCCTAACCCTAACACTATCCTAGGGCTGAGGCTAACCCTAACCCTAACCCTAACTCTATCGTAGGCCTGATGCTAACCGTAACCCTAACACTATCCTAGGGCTGATGCTAACCCTAACCCTAACCCTAACACTATCCTAGGGCTGATGCTAACCCTAACCCTAACACTATCCTAGGGCTGATGCTAACCCTAACCCTAACCCTATCACTATCCTAGGGCTGATGCTAACCCTAACCCTAACACTATCCTAGGGCTGATGCTAACCCTAACCCTAACCCTAACACTATCCTAGGGCTGATGCTAACCCTAACACTAACACTATCCTAGGGCTGATGCTAACCCTAACCCTAACCCTAACACTCTCCAAGGGCTGATGGTAACCCTAACCCTAACCCTAACACTATCCTAGGCCTGATGATAACCCTAACACTAACACTATCCTAGGGCTGATGCTAACCCTAACCCTAACCCTAACACTATCCTAGGGTTGATGCTAACCCTAACCCTAACACTATCCTAGGGCTGATGCTAACCCTAACCCTAACCCTAACACTATCCTAGGGCTGATGCTAACCCTAACCCTAACACTATCCTAGGGCTGATGCTAACCCTAACCCTAACACTAACACTATCCTAGGGCTGATGCTAACCCTAACCCTAACCCTAACACTATCCTAGGGCTGATGCTAACCATAACCCTAACACTATACTAGGGCTGATGCTAACCCTAACCCTAACCCTAACACTATCCTAGGGTTGATGCTAACCCTAACCCTAACACTATCTTAGGGCTGATGCTAACCCTAACCCTAACACTAACACTAGCCTAGGGCTGATGCTAACCCTAACCCTAACACTATCCTAGGGCTGATGCTAACCCTATCCCTAACCCTAACATTATCCTAGGGCTGATGCTAACCCTAACCCTAACCCTAACATTATTCCAGAGCTGATGCTAACCCTAACCCTAACACTATCCTAGGGCTGATGCTAACCCTAACCCTAACACTATCCTAGGCCTGATGCTAACCCTAACCCTAACCCTAACACTATCCTAGGGCTGATGCTAACCCTAACCCTAACGCTAACACTATCCTAGGCCTGATGCTAACCCTATCCCTAACCCTAACACTCTCCTAGGGCTGAGGCTAACCCTAACCCTAACACTATCCTAGTGCTGATGCTAACCCTAACCCTAACCCTAACACTATCCTAGGGATGATGCTAACCCTAACCCTAACCCTAACACTATCCTAGGGCTGATGCTAACCCTAACCCTAACCCTAACACTATCCTAGGGCTGATGCTAACCCTAACCCTAACACTATCCTAGCGCTGATGCTAACCCTAACCCTAACCCTAACACTATCCTAGGGCTGATGCTAACCCTAACCCTAACACTATCCTAGGGCTGATGCTAACCCTAACCCTAACACTAACACTAGCCTAGGGCTGATGCTAACCCTAACCCTAACACTATCCTAGGGCTGATGCTAACCCTATCCCTAACCCTAACACTCTCCTAGGGCTAATGCTAACCCTAACCCTAACACTATCCTAGGGCTGATGCTAACCCTAACCCTAACACTATCCTAGGGCTGATGCTAACCCTAACCCTAACCCTAACACTATCCTAGGGCTGATGCTAACCCTAACCCTAACACTATCCTAGGGCTGATGCTAACCCTAACCCTAACCCTAACACTATCCTAGGGCTGATGCTAACCCTAACCCTAACACTATCCTAGGGCTGATGCTAACCCTAACCCTAACCCTAACACTATCCTAGGGCTGATGCTAACCCTAACCCTAACACTATCCTAGGTCTGATGCTAACCCTAACCCTAACCCTAACATTATCCCAGGTCTGATGCTAACCCTAACCCTAACACTATCCTAGGGCTGATGCTAACCCTAACCCTAACCCTAACACTATCCTAGGGCTGATGCTAACCCTAACCCTAACCCGAACACTATCCTAGAGCTGATGCTAACCCTAACCCTAACCCTAACCCTAACCCTAATACTATCCTAGGGCTGATGCTAACCCTAACCCGAACCCTAACACTATCCTAGGGCTGATGCTAACCCTAACACTAACACTATCCTAGGGATGATGCTAACCCTAACCCTACCCCTAACACTATCCTAGGGCTGATGCTAACCCTAACCCTAACCCTAACACTATCCTAGGGCTGATGCTAACCCTAACCCTAACACTATCCTAGGGCTGATGCTAACCCTAACCCTAACACTAACACTAGCCTAGGGCTGATGCTAACCCTAACCCTAACACTATCCTAGGGCTGATGCTAACCCTATCCCTAACCCTAACACTCTCCTAGGGCTAATGCTAACCCTAACCCTAACACTATCCTAGGCCTGATGCTAACCCTAACCCGAACACTATCCTAGGGCTGATGCTAACCCTAACACTAATACTATCCTAGGGCTGATGCTAACCCTAACCCTACCCCTAACACTATCCTAGGGCTGATGCTAACCCTAACCCTAACGCTAACACTATCCTAGGGCTGAGGCTAACCCTAACCCTAACACTATCCTAGGGCTGATGCTAATCCTAACCCTAACCCTAACACTATCCTAAGGCTGATGGTAACCCTAACACTAACACTATCCTAAGCCTGGTGCTAACCCTAACTCTAACCCTAACACTATCCTAGGGCTGATGCTAACATTAACCCTAATAATATCCTAGGGCTGATGATAACACTAACCCTAACAATAACACTATCCTAGGGCTGATGCTAACCCTAACCCTAACCCTAACACTATCCTAGGGCTGATGCTAACCCTAACCCTAACACTATCCTAGGCCTGATGTTAACCCTAACCCTAACCCTAACACTATCCTAGGGCGTATGCTAACCCTAACCCTAACACTATCCTAGGGCTGATGCTAACCCTAACCCTAATACTATCCTAGGGCTGATGCTAACCCTAACGCTAACCCTAAAACTATCCTTGAACTGATGCTAACCCTAACCCTAACACTATCCTAGGGTTTATGTTAACCCTAACCCTAATACTATCCTAGGGCTGATGCTAACCCTAACCCTACCACTATCCTGGGCCTGATGCTAACCCTAACCCTAACACTAACACTATCCTAGGGCTGATGCTAACCCTAACCATAACACTATCCTAGGCCTGATGCTAACCCTAACCCTAACCCTAACACTATCCTAGGGCTGATGCTAACCCTAACCCTAACGCTAACACTATCCTAGGGCTGATGCTAACCCTAACCCTAACCCTAACACTATCCTAGGGCTGATGCTAACCATAACACTAACACTATCCTAGGGCTGATGCGAACCCTAACCCTAACCCTAACACTATCCTAGGGCTGATGCTAACCCTAACCCTAACTCTAACACTATCTTAGGGCTGAGGCTAACCCTAACCCTAACCCTAACACTATCCTAGGGCTGATGCTAACCCTAACCCTAACCCTAACACTATCCTAGGGCTGATGCTAACCATAACACTAACACTATCCTAGGGCTGATGCGAACCCTAACCCTAACCCTAACACTATCCTAGGGCTGATGCTAACCCTAACCCTAACCCTAACACTATCCTAGGGCTGATGCTAACCCTATCCCTAACCCTAACACTCTCCTAGGGCTAATGCTAACCCTAACCCTAACACTATCCTAGGCCTGATGCTAACCCTAACCCTAACACTATCCTAGGGGTGATGCTAACCCTAACCCTTACCCTAACACTATCCTAGGCCTGATGCTAACCCTATCCCTAACCCTAACACTCTCCTAGGGCTGAGGCTAACAAGAACCCTAACACTATCCTAGGGCTGATGATAACCCTAACCCTAACCCTAACACTATCCTAGGGTTGATGCTAACCCTAACCCTAACACTATCCTAGGGCTGATGCTAACACTAACCCTAACATTAACACTATCCTGGGGCTGATGCTAACCCTAACCCTAACACTATCCTAGGGCTGATGCTAACCCTAACCCTAACCCTAACACTATCCTAGCGCTGATGCTAACCCTAACCCTATCCTAGGGCTGATGCTAACCCTAACCCTAACCCTAACACTATCCTAGGGCTGATGCTAACCCTAACCCTAACACTATCCTAGGGCTGATGCTAACCCTAACCCTAACCCTAACACTATCCTAGGGCTGATGCTAACCCTAACCCTAACACTATCCTAGGGCTGACGCTAACCCTAACCCTAACCCTAACACTATCCTAGGGCTGATGCTAACCCTAAACCTAACACTATCCTAGGGCTGATGCTAACCCTAACCCTAACCCTAACACTATCCTAGGGCTGATGCTAACCCTAAACCTAACACTATCCTAGGGCTGATGCTAACCCTAACCCTAACGCTAACACTATCCTAGGGCTGAGGCTAACCCTAACCCTAACACTATCCTACGGCTGATGCTAACCCTAACCCTAACCCTAACACTATCCTAAGGCTGATGGTAACCCTAACACTAACACTATCCTAAGCCTGGTGCTAACCCTAACTCTAACCCTAACACTATCCTAGGGCTGATGCTAACCCTAACCCTAATAATATCCTAGGGCTGATGATAACACTAACCCTAACAATAACACTATCCTAGGGCTGATGCTAACCCTAACCCTAACCCTAACACTATCCTAGGGCTGATGCTAACCCTAACCCTAACACTATCCTAGGCCGGATGTTAACCCTAACCCTAACCCTAACACTATCCTAGGGCTGATGCTAACCCTAACCCTAACACTATCCTAGGGCTGATGCTAACCCTAACCCTAATACTATCCTAGGGCTGATGCTAACCCTAACGCTAACCCTAAAACTATCCTTGAACTGATGCTAACCCTAACCCTAACACTATCCTAGGCCTGATGATAACCCTAACCCTAACCCTAACACTATCCTAGGGTTTATGTTAACCCTAACCCTAATACTATCCTAGGGCTGATGCTAACCCTAACCCTACCACTATACTGGGCCTGATGCTAACCCTAACCCTAACACTAACACTATCCTAGGGCTGATGCTAACCCTAACCATAACACTATCCTAGGCCTGATGCTAACCCTAACCCTAACCCTAACACTATCCTAGGGCTGATGCTAACCCTAACCCTAACGCTAACACTATCCTAGGGCTGATGCTAACCCTAACCCTAACCCTAACACTATCCTAGGGCTGATGCTAACCATAACACTAACACTATCCTAGGGCTGATGCGAACCCTACCCCTAACCCTAACACTATCCTAGGGCTGATGCTAACCCTAACCCTAACTCTAACACTATCTTAGGGCTGAGGCTAACCCTAACCCTAACACTATCCTACGGCTGATGCTAACCCTAACCTTAACCCTAACACTATCCTAGGTCTGATGCTAACCCTAACCCTAACACTATCCTAGGCCTGATGCTAACCCTAACCCTAACACTATCCTAGGGCTGATGCTAACCCTAACCCTAACACTATCCTAGGGATGATGCTAACCCTAACCCTAACCCTAACACTATCCTAGGGCTGATGCTAACCCTAACCCTAACCCTAACACTATCCTAGGTCTGATGCTAACCCTAACCCTAACACTATCCTAGGCCTGATGCTAACCCTAACCCTAACACTATCCTAGGGCTGATGCTAACCCTAACCCTAACGCTAACACTATCCTAGGCCTGATGCTAACCCTATCCCTAACCCTAACACTCTCCTAGGGCTGAGGCTAACCCTAACCCTAACACTATCTTAGGGCTGATGCTAACCCTAACCCTAACCCTAACACTATCCTAGGGTTGATGCTAACCCTAACCCTAACACTATCCTAGGGCTGATGCTAACCCTAACCCTAACCCTAACACTATCCTAGGGCTGATGCTAACCCTGACCCTAACACTATCTTAGGGCTGATGCTAACCCTAACCCTAACCCTAACACTATCCTAGGGCTGATGCTAACCCTAACCCTAACACTATCCTAGGGCTGATGCTAACCCTAACCCTAACCCTAACACTATCGTAGGCCTGATGCTAACCATAACCCTAACACTATCCTAGGGCTGATGCTAACCCTAACCCTAACCCTAACTCTATCCTAGGGCTGATGCTAACCCTAACCCTAACAGTATCCTAGGGCTGATGCTAACCCTAACCCTAACCCTATCACTATACTAGGGCTGATGCTAACCCTAACCCTAACACTATCCTAGGGCTGATGCTAACCCTAACCCTAACCCTAACACTATCCTAGGGCTGATGCTAACCCTAACACTAACAGTATCCTAGGGCTGATGCTAACCCTAACCCTAACACTATCCTAGGGCTGATGCTAACCCTAACCCTAACCCTAACACTATCCTAGGCCTGATGCTAACCCTATCCCTAACCCTAACACTCTCCTAGGGCTGAGGCTAAGAATAACCCTAACACTATCCTAGGGCTGATGCTAACCCTAACCTAACCCTAACACTATCCTAGGGTTGATGCTAACCCTAACCCTAACACTATCCTAGGGCTGATGCTAACACTAACCCTAACCCTAACACTATCCTGGGGCTGATGCTAACCCTAACCCTAACACTATCCTAGGGCTGATGCTAACCCTAACCCTAACCCTAACACTATCCTAGCGCTGATGCTAACCCTAACCCTATCCTAGGGCTGATGCTAACCCTAACCCTAACCCTAACACTATCCTAGGGCTGATGCTAACCCTAACCCTAACACTATCCTAGGGCTGATGCTAACCCTAACCCTAACCCTATCACTATCCTAGGGCTGATGCTAACCCTAACCCTAACACTATCCTAGGGCTGATGCTAACCCTAACCCTAACCCGAACACTATCCTAGGGCTGATGCTAACCCTAAACCTAACACTATCCTAGGGCTGATGCTAACCCTAACCCTAACCCTAACACTATCCTAGGGCTGATGCTAACCCTAACCCTAACACTATCCTAGGGCTGATGCTAACCCTAACCCTAACCCTAACATTATCCCAGGGCTGATGCTAACCCTAACCCTAACACTATCCTAGGGCTGATGCTAACCCTAACCCTAACCCTAACACTATCCTAGGGCTGATGCTAACCCTAACCCTAACCCGAACACTATCCTAGAGCTGATGCTAACCCTAACCCTAACCCTAACCCTAACCCTAATACTATCCTAGGGCTCATGCTAACCCTAACCCTAACCCTAACACTATCCTAGGGCTGATGCTAACCCTAACACTAACACTATCCAAGGGCTGATGCTAACCCTAACCCTACCCCTAACACTATCCTAGCGCTGATGCTAACCCTAACCCTAACCCTAACACTATCCTAGGGCTGATGCTAACCCTAACCCTAACACTATCCTAGGGCTGATGCTAACCCTAACCCTAACACTAACACTAGCCTAGGGCTGATGCTAACCCTAACCCTAACACTATCCTAGGGCTGATGCTAACCCTATCCCTAACCCTAACACTCTCCTAGGGCTAATGCTAACCCTAACCCTAACACTATCCTAGGGCTGATGCTAACCCTAACCCTAACACTATCCTAGGGCTGATGCTAACCCTAACCCTAACCCTAACACTATCCTAGGGCTGATGCTAACCCTAACCCTAACACTATCCTAGGGCTGATGCTAACCCTAACCCTAACCCTAACACTATCCTAGGGCTGATGCTAACCCTAACCCTAACACTATCCTAGGGCTGATGCTAACCCTAACCCTAACCCTAACACTATCCTAGGGCTGATGCTAACCCTAACCCTAACACTATCCTAGGTCTGATGCTAACCCTAACCCTAACCCTAACATTATCCCAGGTCTGATGCTAACCCTAACCCTAACACTATCCTAGGGCTGATGCTAACCCTAACCCTAACCCTAACACTATCCTAGGGCTGATGCTAACCCTAACCCTAACCCGAACACTATCCTAGAGCTGATGCTAACCCTAACCCTAACCCTAACCCTAACCCTAATACTATCCTAGGGCTGATGCTAACCCTAACCCGAACCCTAACACTATCCTAGGGCTGATGCTAACCCTAACACTAACACTATCCTAGGGATGATGCTAACCCTAACCCTACCCCTAACACTATCCTAGGGCTGATGCTAACCCTAACCCTAACCCTAACACTATCCTAGGGCTGATGCTAACCCTAACCCTAACACTATCCTAGGGCTGATGCTAACCCTAACCCTAACACTAACACTAGCCTAGGGCTGATGCTAACCCTAACCCTAACACTATCCTAGGGCTGATGCTAACCCTATCCCTAACCCTAACACTCTCCTAGGGCTAATGCTAACCATAACCCTAACACTATCCTAGGCCTGATGCTAACCCTAACCCTAACACTATCCTAGGGCTGATGCTAACCCTAACACTGATACTATCCTAGGGCTGATGCTAACCCTAACCCTACCCCTAACACTATCCTAGGGCTGATGCTAACCCTAACCCTAACGCTAGCACTATCCTAGGGCTGAGGCTAACCCTAACCCTAACACTATCCTAGGGCTGATGCTAATCCTAACCCTAACCCTAACACTATCCTAAGGCTGATGGTAACCCTAACACTAACACTATCCTAAGCCTGGTGCTAACCCTAACTCTAACCCTAACACTATCCTAGGGCTGATGCTAACATTAACCCTAATAATATCCTAGGGCTGATGATAACACTAACCCTAACAATAACACTATCCTAGGGCTGATGCTAACCCTAACCCTAACCCTAACACTATCCTAGGGCTGATGCTAACCCTAACCCTAACACTATCCTAGGCCTGATGTTAACCCTAACCCTAACCCTAACACTATCCTAGGGCGTATGCTAACCCTAACCCTAACACTATCCTAGGGCTGATGCTAACCCTAACCCTAATACTATCCTAGGGCTGATGCTAACCCTAACGCTAACCCTAAAACTATCCTTGAACTGATGCTAACCCTAACCCTAACACTATCCTAGGGTTTATGTTAACCCTAACCCTAATACTATCCTAGGGCTGATGCTAACCCTAACCCTACCACTATCCTGGGCCTGATGCTAACCCTAACCCTAACACTAACACTATCCTAGGGCTGATGCTAACCCTAACCATAACACTATCCTAGGCCTGATGCTAACCGTAACCCTAACCCTAACACTATCCTAGGGCTGATGCTAACCCTAACCCTAACGCTAACACTATCCTAGGGCTGATGCTAACCCTAACCCTAACCCTAACACTATCCTAGGGCTGATGCTAACCATAACACTAACACTATCCTAGGGCTGATGCGAACCCTAACCCTAACCCTAACACTATCCTAGGGCTGATGCTAACCCTAACCCTAACTCTAACACTATCTTAGGGCTGAGGCTAACCCTAACCCTAACCCTAACACTATCCTAGGGCTGATGCTAACCCTAACCCTAACCCTAACACTATCCTAGGGCTGATGCTAACCATAACACTAACACTATCCTAGGGCTGATGCGAACCCTAACCCTAACCCTAACACTATCCTAGGGCTGATGCTAACCCTAACCCTAACCCTAACACTATCCTAGGGCTGATGCTAACCCTATCCCTAACCCTAACACTCTCCTAGGGCTAATGCTAACCCTAACCCTAACACTATCCTAGGCCTGATGCTAACCCTAACCCTAACACTATCCTAGGGGTGATGCTAACCCTAACCCTTACCCTAACACTATCCTAGGCCTGATGCTAACCCTATCCCTAACCCTAACACTCTCCTAGGGCTGAGGCTAACAAGAACCCTAACACTATCCTAGGGCTGATGATAACCCTAACCCTAACCCTAACACTATCCTAGGGTTGATGCTAACCCTAACCCTAACACTATCCTAGGGCTGATGCTAACACTAACCCTAACATTAACACTATCCTGGGGCTGATGCTAACCCTAACCCTAACACTATCCTAGGGCTGATGCTAACCCTAACCCTAACCCTAACACTATCCTAGCGCTGATGCTAACCCTAACCCTATCCTAGGGCTGATGCTAACCCTAACCCTAACCCTAACACTATCCTAGGGCTGATGCTAACCCTAACCCTAACACTATCCTAGGGCTGATGCTAACCCTAACCCTAACCCTAACACTATCCTAGGGCTGATGCTAACCCTAACCCTAACACTATCCTAGGGCTGACGCTAACCCTAACCCTAACCCTAACACTATCCTAGGGCTGATGCTAACCCTAAACCTAACACTATCCTAGGGCTGATGCTAACCCTAACCCTAACCCTAACACTATCCTAGGGCTGATGCTAACCCTAACCCTAACACTATCCTAGGGCTGATGCTAACCCTAACCCTAACCCTAACATTATCCCAGGGCTGATGCTAACCCTAACCCTAACACTATCCTAGGGCTGATGCTAACCCTAACCCTAACCCTAACACTATCCTAGGGCTGATGCTAACCCTAACCCTAACCCGAACACTATCCTAGAGCTGATGCTAACCCTAACCCTAACCCTAACCCTAACCCTAATACTATCCTAGGGCTGATGCTAACCCTAACCCTAACCCTAACACTATCCTAGGGCTGATGCTAACCCTAACACTAACACTATCCTAGAGCTGATGCTAACCCTAACCCTACCCCTAACACTATCCTAGCGCTGATGCTAACACTAACCCTAACCCTAACACTATCCTAGGGCTGATGCTAACCCTAACCCTAACACTATCCTAGGGCTGATGCTAACCCTAACCCTAACACTAACACTAGCCTAGGGCTGATGCTAACCCTAACCCTAACACTATCCTAGGGCTGATGCTAACCCTATCCCTAACCCTAACACTCTCCTAGGGCTAATGCTAACCCTAACCCTAACACTATCCTAGGGCTGATGCTAACCCTAACCCTAACACTATCCTAGGGCTGATGCTAACCCTAACCCTAACCCTAACACTATCCTAGGGCTGATGCTAACCCTAACCCTAACACTATCCTAGGGCTGATGCTAACCCTAATCCTAACCCTAACACTATCCTAGGGCTGATGCTAACCCTAACACTAACACTATCCTAGGGCTGATGCTAACCCTAACCCTAACCCTAACACTATCCTAGGGCTGATGCTAACCCTAACCCTAACACTATCCTAGGGCTGATGCTAACACTAACCCTAACCCTAACATTATCCCAGGTCTGATGCTAACCCTAACCCTAACACTATCCTAGGGCTGATGCTAACCCTAACCCTAACCCTAACACTATCCTAGGGCTGATGCTAACCCTAACCCTAACCCGAACACTATCCTAGAGCTGATGCTAACCCTAACCCTAACCATAACCCTAACCCTAACACTATCCTAGGGCTGATGCTAACCCTAACACTAACACTATCCTAGGGATGATGCTAACCCTAACCCTACCCCTAACACTATCCTAGGGCTGATGCTAACCCTAACCCTAACCCTAACACCATCCTAGGGCTGATGCTAACCCTAACCCTAACACTATCCTAGGGCTGATGCTAACCCTAACCCTAACACTAACACTAGCCTAGGGCTGATGCTAACCCTAACCCTAACACTATCCTAGGGCTGATGCTAACCCTATCCCTAACCCTAACACTCTAGTAGGGCTAATGCTAACCCTAACCCTAACACTATCCTAGGCCTGATGCTAACCCTAACCCTAACACTATCCTAGGGCTGATGCTAACCCTAACCCTAACCCTAACACTATCCTAGGCCTGATGCTAACCCTATCCCTAACCCTAACACTCTCCTAGGGCTGAGGCTAACCCTAACCCTAACACTATCCTAGGGCTGATGCTAACCCTAACCCTAACCCTAACACTATCCTAGGGTTGATGCTAACCCTAACCCTAACACTATCCTAGGGCTGATGCTAACACTACCCCTAACCCTAACACTATCCTAGGGCTGATGCTAACCCTAACACTAACACTATCAAGGGTTGATGCTAACCCTAACCCTAACCCTAACACTATCCTAGGGCTGATGCTAACCCTAACCCTAACACTATCCTAGGGCTGATGCTAACCCTAACCCTAACCCTAACACTATCCTAGGGCTGATGCTAACCCTAACCCTAACACTATCCTAGGGCTGATGCTAACCCTAACCCTAACCCTAACACTATCCTAGGGCTGATGCTAACCCTAACCCTAACACTATCCTAGGGCTGATGCTAACCCTAACCCTAACCCTAACACTATCCTAGGGCTGATGCTAACCCTAACCCTAACACTATCCTAGGGCTGATGCTAACCCTAACCCTAACCCTAACATTATCCCAGGGCTGATGCTAACCCTAACCCTAACACTATCCTATGGCTGATGCTAACCCTAACCCTAACCCTAACACTATCCTAGGGCTGATGCTAACCCTAACCCTAACCCGAACACTATCCTAGAGCTGATGCTAACCCTAACCCTAACCCTAACCCTAACCCTAATACTATCCTAGGGCTGATGCTAACCCTAACCCTAACCCTAACACTATCCTAGGGCTGATGCTAACCCTAACACTAACACTATCCTAGGGCTGATGCTAACCCTAACCCTTCCCCTAACACTATCCTAGGGCTGATGCTAACCCTAACCCTAACCCTAACACTATCCTAGGGCTGATGCTAACCCTAACCCTAACACTATCCTAGGGCTGATGCTAACCCTAACCCTAACACTAACACTAGCCTAGGGCTGATGCTAACCCTAACCCTAACACTATCCTAGGGCTGATGCTAACCCTATCCCTAACCCTAACACTCTCCTAGGGCTAATGCTAACCCTAACCCTAACACTATCCTAGGCCTGATGCTAACCCTAACCGTAACACTATCCTAGGGCTGATGCTAACCCTAACCCTAACACTATCCTAGGCCTGATGCTAACCCTATCCCTAACCCTAACACTCTCCTAGGGCTGAGGCTAACCCTAACCCTAACACTATCCTAGGGCTGATGCTAACCCTAACCCTAACCCTAACACTATCCTAGGGCTGATGCTAACCCTAACCCTAACACTATCCTAGGGCTGATGCTAACCCCAACCCTAACCCTAACACTATCCTAGGGCTGATGCTAACCCTAAACCTAACACTATCCTAGGGCTGAGGCTAACCCTAACCCTAACCCTAACACTATCCTAGGGCTGATGCTAACCCTAACCCTAACACTATCCTAGGGCTGATGCTAACCCTAACCCTAACCCTAACATTATCCCAGGGCTGATGCTAACCCTAACCCTAACACTATCCTAGGGCTGATGCTAACCCTAACCCTAACCCTAACACTATCCTAGGGCTGATGCTAACCCTAACGCTAACCCGAACACTATCCTAGAGCTGATGCTAACCCTAACCCTAACCCTAACACTAACCCTAATACTATCCTAGGGCTGATGCTAACCCTAACCCTAACCCTAACACTATCCTAGGGCTGATGCTAACCCTAACACTAACACTATCCTAGGGCTGATGCTAACCCTAACCCTACCCCTAACACTATCCTAGCGCTGATGCTAACCCTAACCCTAACCCTAACACTATCCTAGGGCTGATGCTAACCCTAACCCTAACACTATCCTAGGGCTGATGCTAACCCTAACCCTAACACTAACACTAGCCTAGGGCTGATGCTAACCCTAACCCTAACACTATCCTAGGGCTGATGCTAACCCTATCCCTAACCCTAACACTCTCCTAGGGCTAATGCTAACCCTAACCCTAACACTATCCTAGGGCTGATGCTAACCCTAACCCTAACACTATCCTAGGGCTGATGCTAACCCTAACCCTAACACTATCCTAGGGCTGATGCTAACCCTAAACCTAACCCTAACACTATCCTAGGGCTGATGCTAACCCTAACCCTAACACTATCCTAGGGCTGATGCTAACCCTAACCCTAACCCTAACACTATCCTAGGGCTGATGCTAACCCTAATCCTAACACTATCCTAGGGCTGATGCTAACCCTAACCCTAACCCTAACATTATCCCAGGTCTGATGCTAACCCTAACCCTAACACTATCCTAGGGCTGATGCTAACCCTAACCCTAACCCTAACACTATCCTAGGGCTGATGCTAACCCTAACCCTAACCCGAACACTATCCTAGAGCTGATGCTAACCCTAACCCTAACCCTAACCCTAACCCTAACCCTAATACTATCCTAGGGCTGATGCTAACCCTAACCCTAACCCTAACACTATCCTAGGGCTGATGCTAACCCTAACACTAACACTATCCTAGGGATGATGCTAACCCTAACCCTACCCCTAACACTATCCTAGGGCTGATGCTAACCCTAACCCTAACCCTAACACTATCCTAGGGCTGATGCTAACCCTAACCCTAACACTATCCTAGGGCTGATGCTAACCCTAACCCTAACACTAACACTAGCCTAGGGCTGATGCTAACCCTAACCCTAACACTATCCTAGGGCTGATGCTAACCCTATCCCTAACCCTAACACTCTCCTAGGGCTAATGCTAACCCTAACCCTAACACTATCCTAGGCCTGATGCTAACCCTAAACCTAACACTATCCTAGAGCCGATGCTAACCCTAACCCTAACCCTAACACTATCCTAGGCCTGATGCTAACCCTATCCCTAACCCTAACACTCTCCTAGGGCTGAGGCTAACCCTAACCCTAACACTATCCTAGGGCTGATGCTAACCCTAACCCTAACCCTAACACTATCCTAGGGTTGATGCTAACCCTAACCCTAACACTATCCTAGGGCTGATGCTAACACTAACCCTAACCCTAACACTATCCTAGGGCTGATGCTAACCCTAACCCTAACACTATCAAGGGTTGATGCTAACCCTAACCCTAACCCTAACACTATCCTAGGGCTGATGCTAACCCTAACCCTAACACTATCCTAGGGCTGATGCTAACCCTAACCCTAACCCTAACACTATCCTAGGGCTGATGCTAACCCTAACCCTAACACTATCCTAGGGCTGATGCTAACCCTAACCCTAACCCTAACACTATCCTAGGGCTGATGTTAACCCTAACCCTAACACTATCCTAGGGCTGATGCTAACCCTAACCCTAACCCTAACACTATCCTAGGGCTGATGCTAACCCTAACCCTAACACTATCCTAGGGCTGATGCTAACCCTAACCCTAACCCTAACATTATCCCAGGGCTGATGCTAACCCTAACCCTAACACTATCCTAGGGCTGATGCTAACCCTAACCCTAACCCTAACACTATCCTAGGGCTGATGCTAAAACTAACCCTAACCCGAACACTATCCTAGAGCTGATGCTAACCCTAACCCTAACCCTAACCCTAACCCTAATACTATCCTAGGGCTGATGCTAACCCTAACCCTAAGCCTAACACTATCCTAGGGCTGATGCTAACCCTAACACTAACACTATCCTAGGGATGATGCTAACCCTAACCCTACCCCTAACACTATCCTAGGGCTGATGCTAACCCTAACCCTAACCCTAACACTATCCTAGGGCTGATGCTAACCCTAACCCTAACACTATCATAGGGCTGATGCTAACCCTAACCCTAACACTAACACTAGCCTAGGGCTGATGCTAACCCTAACCCTAACACTATCCTAGGGCCGATGCTAACCCTATCCCTAACCCTAACACTCTCCTAGGGCTAATGCTAACCCTAACCCTAACACTATCCTAGGCCTGATGCTAACCCTAACCCTAACACTATCCTAGGGCTGATGCTAACCCTAACCCTAACCCTAACACTATCCTAGGCCTGATGCTAACCCTATCCCTAACCCTAACACTATCCTAGGGCTGAGGCTAACCCTAACCCTAACACTATCCTAGGGCTGATGCTAACCCTAACCCTAACCCTAACACTATCCTAGGGTTGATGCTAACCCTAACCCTAACACTATCCTAGGGCTGATGCTAACACTAACCCTAACCCTAACACTATCCTAGGGCTGATGCTAACCCTAACCCTAACACTATCCTAGGGCTGATGCTAACCCTAACCCTAACCCTAACACTATCCTAGGGCTGAAGCTAACCCTAACCCTAACACTATCCTAGGGCTGATGCTAACCCTAACCCTAACCCTAACACTATCCTAGGGCTGATGCTAACCCTAACCCTAACACTATCCTAGGGCTGATGCTAACCCTAACCCTAACCCTAACACTATCCTAGGGCTGATGCTAACCCTAACCCTAACACTATCCTAGGGCTGATGTTAACCCTAACCCTAACCCTAACACTATCCTAGGGCTGATGCTAACCCTAACCCTAACACTATCCTAGGGCTGATGCTAACCCTAACCCTAACCCTAACACTATCCTAGGGCTGATGCTAACCCTAACACTAACACTATCCTAGGGCTGATGCTAACCCTAACCCTACCCCTAACACTATCCTAGGGCTGATGCTAACCCTAACCCTAACGCTAACACTATCCTAGGTCTGAGGCTAACCCTAACCCTAACAGTATCCTACGGCTGATGCTAACCCTAACCCTAACCCTAACACTATCCTAAGGCTGATGGTAACCCTAACACTAACACTATCCTAAGCCTGGTGCTAACCCTAACTCTAACCCTAACACTATCCTATGGCTGATGCTAACCCTAACCCTAATAATATCCTAGGGCTGATGATAACGCTAACCCTAACAATAACACTATCCTAGGGCTGATGCTACCCCTAACCCTAACCCTAACACTATCCTAGGGCTGATGCTAACCCTAACCCTAACACTATCCTAGTCCTGATGATAACCCTAACCCTAACCCTAACACTATCCTAGGGCTGATGCTAACCCTAACCCTAACAATATCCTAGGGCTGATGCTAACCCTAACCCTAATACTATCCTAGGGCTGATGCTAACCCTAACGCTAACCCTAAAACTATCCTTGAACTGATGCTAACCCTAACAATAACCCTAACACTATCCTAGGCCTGATGATAACCCTAACCCTAACCCTAACACTATCCTAGGGTTTATTTTAACCCTAACCCTAATACTATCCTAGTTCTGATGCTAACCCTAACCCTACCACTATCCTGGGCCTGATGCTAACCCTAACCCTAACACTAACACTATCCTAGGGCTGATGCTAACCCTAACGCTAACCCTAACACTATCCTTGAACTAATGCTAACCCTAACCCTAACCCTAACACTATCCTAGGTCTGATGATAACCCTAACCCTAACCCTAACACTATTATAGGGTTTATGTTAACCCTAACCCTAACACTATCCTAGGGCTGATGCTAACCCTAACCCTAACGCTAACACTATCCTAGGGCGGATGCTAACCCTAACCCTAACCCTAACACTATCCTAGGGCTGATGCTAACCCTAACCCTAACCCTAACACTATCCTAGGGCTGATGCTAACCCTAACCCTAACACTATCCTAGGGCTGATGCTAACACTAACCCTAACCCTAACATTATCCCAGGTCTGATGCTAACCCTAACCCTAACACTATCCTAGGGCTGATGCTAACCCTAACCCTAACCCTAACACTATCCTAGGGCTGATGCTAACCCTAACCCTAACCCGAACACTATCCTAGAGCTGATGCTAACCCTAACCCTAACCATAACCCTAACCCTAACACTATCCTAGGGCTGATGCTAACCCTAACACTAACACTATCCTAGGGATGATGCTAACCCTAACCCTACCCCTAACACTATCCTAGGGCTGATGCTAACCCTAACCCTAACCCTAACACCATCCTAGGGCTGATGCTAACCCTAACCCTAACACTATCCTAGGGCTGATGCTAACCCTAACCCTAACACTAACACTAGCCTAGGGCTGATGCTAACCCTAACCCTAACACTATCCTAGGGCTGATGCTAACCCTATCCCTAACCCTAACACTCTAGTAGGGCTAATGCTAACCCTAACCCTAACACTATCCTAGGCCTGATGCTAACCCTAACCCTAACACTATCCTAGGGCTGATGCTAACCCTAACCCTAACCCTAACACTATCCTAGGCCTGATGCTAACCCTATCCCTAACCCTAACACTCTCCTAGGGCTGAGGCTAACCCTAACCCTAACACTATCCTAGGGCTGATGCTAACCCTAACCCTAACCCTAACACTATCCTAGGGTTGATGCTAACCCTAACCCTAACACTATCCTAGGGCTGATGCTAACACTACCCCTAACCCTAACACTATCCTAGGGCTGATGCTAACCCTAACACTAACACTATCAAGGGTTGATGCTAACCCTAACCCTAACCCTAACACTATCCTAGGGCTGATGCTAACCCTAACCCTAACACTATCCTAGGGCTGATGCTAACCCTAACCCTAACCCTAACACTATCCTAGGGCTGATGCTAACCCTAACCCTAACACTATCCTAGGGCTGATGCTAACCCTAACCCTAACCCTAACACTATCCTAGGGCTGATGCTAACCCTAACCCTAACACTATCCTAGGGCTGATGCTAACCCTAACCCTAACCCTAACACTATCCTAGGGCTGATGCTAACCCTAACCCTAACACTATCCTAGGGCTGATGCTAACCCTAACCCTAACCCTAACATTATCCCAGGGCTGATGCTAACCCTAACCCTAACACTATCCTATGGCTGATGCTAACCCTAACCCTAACCCTAACACTATCCTAGGGCTGATGCTAACCCTAACCCTAACCCGAACACTATCCTAGAGCTGATGCTAACCCTAACCCTAACCCTAACCCTAACCCTAATACTATCCTAGGGCTGATGCTAACCCTAACCCTAACCCTAACACTATCCTAGGGCTGATGCTAACCCTAACACTAACACTATCCTAGGGCTGATGCTAACCCTAACCCTTCCCCTAACACTATCCTAGGGCTGATGCTAACCCTAACCCTAACCCTAACACTATCCTAGGGCTGATGCTAACCCTAACCCTAACACTATCCTAGGGCTGATGCTAACCCTAACCCTAACACTAACACTAGCCTAGGGCTGATGCTAACCCTAACCCTAACACTATCCTAGGGCTGATGCTAACCCTATCCCTAACCCTAACACTCTCCTAGGGCTAATGCTAACCCTAACCCTAACACTATCCTAGGCCTGATGCTAACCCTAACCGTAACACTATCCTAGGGCTGATGCTAACCCTAACCCTAACACTATCCTAGGCCTGATGCTAACCCTATCCCTAACCCTAACACTCTCCTAGGGCTGAGGCTAACCCTAACCCTAACACTATCCTAGGGCTGATGCTAACCCTAACCCTAACCCTAACACTATCCTAGGGCTGATGCTAACCCTAACCCTAACACTATCCTAGGGCTGATGCTAACCCCAACCCTAACCCTAACACTATCCTAGGGCTGATGCTAACCCTAAACCTAACACTATCCTAGGGCTGATGCTAACCCTAACCCTAACCCTAACACTATCCTAGGGCTGATGCTAACCCTAACCCTAACACTATCCTAGGGCTGATGCTAACCCTAACCCTAACCCTAACATTATCCCAGGGCTGATGCTAACCCTAACCCTAACACTATCCTAGGGCTGATGCTAACCCTAACCCTAACCCTAACACTATCCTAGGGCTGATGCTAACCCTAACGCTAACCCGAACACTATCCTAGAGCTGATGCTAACCCTAACCCTAACCCTAACACTAACCCTAATACTATCCTAGGGCTGATGCTAACCCTAACCCTAACCCTAACACTATCCTAGGGCTGATGCTAACCCTAACACTAACACTATCCTAGGGCTGATGCTAACCCTAACCCTACCCCTAACACTATCCTAGCGCTGATGCTAACCCTAACCCTAACCCTAACACTATCCTAGGGCTGATGCTAACCCTAACCCTAACACTATCCTAGGGCTGATGCTAACCCTAACCCTAACACTAACACTAGCCTAGGGCTGATGCTAACCCTAACCCTAACACTATCCTAGGGCTGATGCTAACCCTATCCCTAACCCTAACACTCTCCTAGGGCTAATGCTAACCCTAACCCTAACACTATCCTAGGGCTGATGCTAACCCTAACCCTAACACTATCCTAGGGCTGATGCTAACCCTAACCCTAACACTATCCTAGGGCTGATGCTAACCCTAAACCTAACCCTAACACTATCCTAGGGCTGATGCTAACCCTAACCCTAACACTATCCTAGGGCTGATGCTAACCCTAACCCTAACCCTAACACTATCCTAGGGCTGATGCTAACCCTAATCCTAACACTATCCTAGGGCTGATGCTAACCCTAACCCTAACCCTAACATTATCCCAGGTCTGATGCTAACCCTAACCCTAACACTATCCTAGGGCTGATGCTAACCCTAACCCTAACCCTAACACTATCCTAGGGCTGATGCTAACCCTAACCCTAACCCGAACACTATCCTAGAGCTGATGCTAACCCTAACCCTAACCCTAACCCTAACCCTAACCCTAATACTATCCTAGGGCTGATGCTAACCCTAACCCTAACCCTAACACTATCCTAGGGCTGATGCTAACCCTAACACTAACACTATCCTAGGGATGATGCTAACCCTAACCCTACCCCTAACACTATCCTAGGGCTGATGCTAACCCTAACCCTAACCCTAACACTATCCTAGGGCTGATGCTAACCCTAACCCTAACACTATCCTAGGGCTGATGCTAACCCTAACCCTAACACTAACACTAGCCTAGGGCTGATGCTAACCCTAACCCTAACACTATCCTAGGGCTGATGCTAACCCTATCCCTAACCCTAACACTCTCCTAGGGCTAATGCTAACCCTAACCCTAACACTATCCTAGGCCTGATGCTAACCCTAAACCTAACACTATCCTAGAGCTGATGCTAACCCTAACCCTAACCCTAACACTATCCTAGGCCTGATGCTAACCCTATCCCTAACCCTAACACTCTCCTAGGGCTGAGGCTAACCCTAACCCTAACACTATCCTAGGGCTGATGCTAACCCTAACCCTAACCCTAACACTATCCTAGGGTTGATGCTAACCCTAACCCTAACACTATCCTAGGGCTGATGCTAACACTAACCCTAACCCTAACACTATCCTAGGGCTGATGCTAACCCTAACCCTAACACTATCAAGGGTTGATGCTAACCCTAACCCTAACCCTAACACTATCCTAGGGCTGATGCTAACCCTAACCCTAACACTATCCTAGGGCTGATGCTAACCCTAACCCTAACCCTAACACTATCCTAGGGCTGATGCTAACCCTAACCCTAACACTATCCTAGGGCTGATGCTAACCCTAACCCTAACCCTAACACTATCCTAGGGCTGATGTTACCCCTAACCCTAACACTATCCTAGGGCTGATGCTAACCCTAACCCTAACCCTAACACTATCCTAGGGCTGATGCTAACCCTAACCCTAACACTATCCTAGGGCTGATGCTAACCCTAACCCTAACCCTAACATTATCCCAGGGCTGATGCTAACCCTAACCCTAACACTATCCTAGGGCTGATGCTAACCCTAACCCTAACCCTAACACTATCCTAGGGCTGATGCTAAAACTAACCCTAACCCGAACACTATCCTAGAGCTGATGCTAACCCTAACCCTAACCCTAACCCTAACCCTAATACTATCCTAGGGCTGATGCTAACCCTAACCCTAAGCCTAACACTATCCTAGGGCTGATGCTAACCCTAACACTAACACTATCCTAGGGATGATGCTAACCCTAACCCTACCCCTAACACTATCCTAGGGCTGATGCTAACCCTAACCCTAACCCTAACACTATCCTAGGGCTGATGCTAACCCTAACCCTAACACTATCATAGGGCTGATGCTAACCCTAACCCTAACACTAACACTAGCCTAGGGCTGATGCTAACCCTAACCCTAACACTATCCTAGGGCCGATGCTAACCCTATCCCTAACCCTAACACTCTCCTAGGGCTAATGCTAACCCTAACCCTAACACTATCCTAGGCCTGATGCTAACCCTAACCCTAACACTATCCTAGGGCTGATGCTAACCCTAACCCTAACCCTAACACTATCCTAGGCCTGATGCTAACCCTATCCCTAACCCTAACACTATCCTAGGGCTGAGGCTAACCCTAACCCTAACACTATCCTAGGGCTGATGCTAACCCTAACCCTAACCCTAACACTATCCTAGGGTTGATGCTAACCCTAACCCTAACACTATCCTAGGGCTGATGCTAACACTAACCCTAACCCTAACACTATCCTAGGGCTGATGCTAACCCTAACCCTAACACTATCCTAGGGCTGATGCTAACCCTAACCCTAACCCTAACACTATCCTAGGGCTGAAGCTAACCCTAACCCTAACACTATCCTAGGGCTGATGCTAACCCTAACCCTAACCCTAACACTATCCTAGGGCTGATGCTAACCCTAACCCTAACACTATCCTAGGGCTGATGCTAACCCTAACCCTAACCCTAACACTATCCTAGGGCTGATGCTAACCCTAACCCTAACACTATCCTAGGGCTGATGTTAACCCTAACCCTAACCCTAACACTATCCTAGGGCTGATGCTAACCCTAACCCTAACACTATCCTAGGGCTGATGCTAACCCTAACCCTAACCCTAACACTATCCTAGGGCTGATGCTAACCCTAACACTAACACTATCCTAGGGCTGATGCTAACCCTAACCCTACCCCTAACACTATCCTAGGGCTGATGCTAACCCTAACCCTAACGCTAACACTATCCTAGGTCTGAGGCTAACCCTAACCCTAACAGTATCCTACGGCTGATGCTAACCCTAACCCTAACCCTAACACTATCCTAAGGCTGATGGTAACCCTAACACTAACACTATCCTAAGCCTGGTGCTAACCCTAACTCTAACCCTAACACTATCCTATGGCTGATGCTAACCCTAACCCTAATAATATCCTAGGGCTGATGATAACGCTAACCCTAACAATAACACTATCCTAGGGCTGATGCTACCCCTAACCCTAACCCTAACACTATCCTAGGGCTGATGCTAACCCTAACCCTAACACTATCCTAGTCCTGATGATAACCCTAACCCTAACCCTAACACTATCCTAGGGCTGATGCTAACCCTAACCCTAACAATATCCTAGGGCTGATGCTAACCCTAACCCTAATACTATCCTAGGGCTGATGCTAACCCTAACGCTAACCCTAAAACTATCCTTGAACTGATGCTAACCCTAACAATAACCCTAACACTATCCTAGGCCTGATGATAACCCTAACCCTAACCCTAACACTATCCTAGGGTTTATTTTAACCCTAACCCTAATACTATCCTAGTTCTGATGCTAACCCTAACCCTACCACTATCCTGGGCCTGATGCTAACCCTAACCCTAACACTAACACTATCCTAGGGCTGATGCTAACCCTAACGCTAACCCTAACACTATCCTTGAACTAATGCTAACCCTAACCCTAACCCTAACACTATCCTAGGTCTGATGATAACCCTAACCCTAACCCTAACACTATTATAGGGTTTATGTTAACCCTAACCCTAACACTATCCTAGGGCTGATGCTAACCCTAACCCTAACGCTAACACTATCCTAGGGCGGATGCTAACCCTAACCCTAACCCTAACACTATCCTAGGGCTGATGCTAACCATAACACTAACACTATCCTAGGGCTGATCCGAACCCTAACCCTAACCCTAACACTATCCTAGGGCTGATACTAACCCTAACCCTAACTCTAACACTATCTTAGGGCTGAGGCTAACCCTAACCCTAACACTATCCTACGGCTGATGCTAACCCTAACCTTAACCCTAACACTATCCTAGGGCTGATGCTAACCCTAACCCTAACACTATCCTAGGGATGATGCTAACCCTAACCCTAACCCTAACACTATCCTAGGGCTGATGCGAACCCTAACCCTAACCCTAACACTATCCTAGGTCTGATGCTAACCCTAACCCTAACACTATCCTAGGCCTGATGCTAACCCTAACCCTAACACTATCCTAGGGCTGATGCTAACCCTAACCCTAACCCTAACACTATCCTAGGCCTGATGCTAACCCTATCCCTAACCCTAACACTCTCCTAGGGCTGAGGCTAACCCTAACCCTAACACTATCCTAGGGCTGATGCTAACCCTAACCCTAACCCTAACCCTATCCTAGGGTTGATGCTAACCCTAACCCTAACACTATCCTAGGGCTGATGCTAACCCTAACCCTAACACTAACACTATCCTAGGGCTGATGCTAACCCTGACCCTAACACTATCCTAGGGCTGATGCTAACCCTAACCCTAACCCTAACACTATCCTAGGGCTGATGCTAACCCTAACCCTAACACTATCCTAGGGCTGATGCTAACCCTAACCCTAACGCTAACACTATCGTAGGCCTGATGCTAACCGTAACCCTAACACTATCCTAGCGCTGATGCTAACCCTAACACTAACCCTAACACTATCCTAGGGCTGATGCTAACCCTAACCCTAACACTATCCTAGGGCTGATGCTAACCCTAACCCTAACCCTATCACTATCCTAGGGCTGATGCTAACCCTAACCCTAACACTATCCTAGGGCTGATGCTAACCCTAACCCTAACCCTAACACTATCCTAGGGCTGATGCTAACCCTAACACTAACACTATCCTAGGGCTGATGCTAACCCTAACCCTAACCCTAACACTCTCCAAGGGCTGATGCTAACCCTAACCCTAACCCTAGCACTATCCTAGGGCTGATGATAACCCTAACCCTAACACTATCCTAGGGCTGATGCTAACCCTAACCCTAACCCTAACACTATCCTAGGGTTGATGCTAACCCTAACCCTAACACTATCCTAGGGCTGATGGTAACCCTAACCCTAACCCTAACACTATCCTAGGGCTGATGCTAACCCTAAACCTGACACTATCCTAGGGCTGATGCTAACCCTAACCCTAACCCTAACACTATCCTAGGCCTGATGCTAACCCTAACCCTAACCCTAACACTATCCTAGGGCTGATGCTAATCCTAACCCTAACCCTAACACTATCCTAGGGCTGATGCTAACCCTAACCCTAACACTATCATAGGCCTGATGATAACCCTAACCCTAATCCTAACACTATCCTAGGGCTGATGCTAACCCTAACCCTAACACTATCCTAGGCCTGATGCTAACCCTAACCCTAACCCTAACACTATCCTAGGGCTGATGCTAACCCTAACCCTAACCCTAACACTATCCTAGGGCTGATGCTAACCCTAACCCTAACACTATCATAGGGCTGATGCTAACCCTAACCCTAACACTATCCTAGGGCCGATGCTAACCCTATCCCTAACCCTAACACTCTCCTAGGGCTAATGCTAACCCTAACCCTAACACTATCCTAGGCCTGATGCTAACCCTAACCCTAACACTATCCTAGGGCTGATGCTAACCGTAACCCTAACCCTAACACTATCCTAGGCCTGATGCTAACCCTATCCCTAACCCTAACACTATCCTAGGGCTGAGGCTAACCCTAACCCTAACACTATCCTAGGGCTGATGCTAACCCTAACCCTAACCCTAACACTATCCTAGGGTTGATGCTAACCCTAACCCTAACACTATCCTAGGGCTGATGCTAACACTAACCCTAACCCTAACACTATCCTAGGGCTGATGCTAACCCTAACCCTAACACTATCCTAGGGCTGATGCTAACCCTAACCCTAACCCTAACACTATCCTAGGGCTGAAGCTAACCCTAACCCTAACACTATCCTAGGGCTGATGCTAACCCTAACCCTAACCCTAACACTATCCTAGGGCTGATGCTAACCCTAACCCTAACACTATCCTAGGGCTGATGCTAACCCTAACCCTAACCCTAACACTATCCTAGGGCTGATGCTAACCCTAACCCTAACACTATCCTAGGGCTGATGTTAACCCTAACCCTAACCCTAACACTATCCTAGGGCTGATGCTAACCCTAACCCTAACACTATCCTAGGGCTGATGCTAACCCTAACCCTAACCCTAACACTATCCTAGGGCTGATGCTAACCCTAACACTAACACTATCCTAGGGCTGATGCTAACCCTAACCCTACCCCTAACACTATCCTAGGGCTGATGCTAACCCTAACCCTAACGCTAACACTATCCTAGGTCTGAGGCTAACCCTAACCCTAACAGTATCCTACGGCTGATGCTAACCCTAACCCTAACCCTAACACTATCCTAAGGCTGATGGTAACCCTAACACTAACACTATCCTAAGCCTGGTGCTAACCCTAACTCTAACCCTAACACTATCCTATGGCTGATGCTAACCCTAACCCTAATAATATCCTAGGGCTGATGATAACGCTAACCCTAACAATAACACTATCCTAGGGCTGATGCTACCCCTAACCCTAACCCTAACACTATCCTAGGGCTGATGCTAACCCTAACCCTAACACTATCCTAGTCCTGATGATAACCCTAACCCTAACCCTAACACTATCCTAGGGCTGATGCTAACCCTAACCCTAACAATATCCTAGGGCTGATGCTAACCCTAACCCTAATACTATCCTAGGGCTGATGCTAACCCTAACGCTAACCCTAAAACTATCCTTGAACTGATGCTAACCCTAACAATAACCCTAACACTATCCTAGGCCTGATGATAACCCTAACCCTAACCCTAACACTATCCTAGGGTTTATTTTAACCCTAACCCTAATACTATCCTAGTTCTGATGCTAACCCTAACCCTACCACTATCCTGGGCCTGATGCTAACCCTAACCCTAACACTAACACTATCCTAGGGCTGATGCTAATCCTAACGCTAACCCTAACACTATCCTTGAACTAATGCTAACCCTAACCCTAACCCTAACACTATCCTAGGTCTGATGATAACCCTAACCCTAACCCTAACACTATTATAGGGTTTATGTTAACCCTAACCCTAACACTATCCTAGGGCTGATGCTAACCCTAACCCTAACGCTAACACTATCCTAGGGCGGATGCTAACCCTAACCCTAACCCTAACACTATCCTAGGGCTGATGCTAACCATAACACTAACACTATCCTAGGGCTGATCCGAACCCTAACCCTAACCCTAACACTATCCTAGGGCTGATGCTAACCCTAACCCTAACTCTAACACTATCTTAGGGCTGAGGCTAACCCTAACCCTAACACTATCCTAGGGATGATGCTAACCCTAACCCTAACCCTAACACTATCCTAGGGCTGATGCGAACCCTAACCCTAACCCTAACACTATCCTAGGTCTGATGCTAACCCTAACCCTAACACTATCCTAGGCCTGATGCTAACCCTAACCCTAACACTATCCTAGGGCTGATGCTAACCCTAACCCTAACCCTAACACTATCCTAGGCCTGATGCTAACCCTATCCCTAACCCTAACACTCTCCTAGGGCTGAGGCTAACCCTAACCCTAACACTATCCTAGGGCTGATGCTAACCCTAACCCTAACCCTAACCCTATCCTAGGGTTGATGCTAACCCTAACCCTAACACTATCCTAGGGCTGATGCTAACCCTAACCCTAACACTAACACTATCCTAGGGCTGATGCTAACCCTGACCCTAACACTATCCTAGGGCTGATGCTAACCCTAACCCTAACCCTAACACTATCCTAGGGCTGATGCTAACCCTAACCCTAACACTATCCTAGGGCTGATGCTAACCCTAACCCTAACGCTAACACTATCGTAGGCCTGATGCTAACCGTAACCCTAACACTATCCTAGCGCTGATGCTAACCCTAACCCTAACCCTAACACTATCCTAGGGCTGATGCTAACCCTAACCCTAACACTATCCTAGGGCTGATGCTAACCCTAACCCTAACCCTATCACTATCCTAGGGCTGATGCTAACCCTAACCCTAACACTATCCTAGGGCTGATGCTAACCCTAACCCTAACCCTAACACTATCCTAGGGCTGATGCTAACCCTAACACTAACACTATCCTAGGGCTGATGCTAACCCTAACCCTAACCCTAACACTCTCCAAGGGCTGATGCTAACCCTAACCCTAACCCTAGCACTATCCTAGGGCTGATGATAACCCTAACCCTAACACTATGCTAGGGCTGATGCTAACCCTAACCCTAACCCTAACACTATCCTAGGGTTGATGCTAACCCTAACCCTAACACTATCCTAGGGCTGATGGTAACCCTAACCCTAACCCTAACACTATCCTAGGGCTGATGCTAACCCTAAACCTGACACTATCCTAGGGCTGATGCTAACCCTAACCCTAACCCTAACACTATCCTAGGCCTGATGCTAACCCTAACCCTAACCCTAACACTATCCTAGGGCTGATGCTAACCCTAACCCTAACCCTAACACTATCCTAGGGCTGATGCTAACCCTAACCCTAACACTATCATAGGCCTGATGATAACCCTAACCCTAATCCTAACACTATCCTAGGGCTGATGCTAACCCTAACCCTAACACTATCCTAGGCCTGATGCTAACCCTACCCCTAACCCTAACACTATCCTAGGGCTGATGCTAACCCTAACCCTAACACTATCCTAGGGCTGATGCTAACCCTAACCCTAACCCTAACACTATCCTAGGGCTGATGCTAACCCTAACCCTAACACTATCCTAGGGCTGATGCTAACCCTAACCCTAACCCTAACACTATCCTAGGGCTGATGCTAACCCTAACCCTAACACTATCCTAGGGCTGATGCTAACCCTAACCCTAACCCTAACACTATCCTAGGGCTGATGCTAACAGTAACGCTAACCCTAAAACTATCCTTGAACTGATGCTAACCCTAACCCTAACCCTAACACTATCCTAGGGCTGATGCTAACCCTAACCCTAACACTATCCTAGGGCTGATGCTAACCCTAACCCTAACCCTAACACTATCCTAGGGCTGATGCTAACCCTAACCCTAACACTATCCTAGGGCTGATGCTAACCCTAACCCTAACCCTAACACTATCCTAGGGCTGATGCTAACCCTAACCCTAACACTATCCTAGGGCTGATGCGAACCCTAACCCTAACCCTAACACTATCCTAGGGCTGATGCTAACCCTAACCCTAACTTTAACACTATCTTAGGGCTGAGGCTAACCCTAACCCTAACACTATCCTACGGCTGATGCTAACCCTAACCTTAACCCTAACACTATCCTAGGGATGATGCTAACCCTAACCCTAACCCTAACACTATCCTAGGGCTGATGCTAACCCTAACCCTAACCCTAACACTATCCTAGGTCTGATGCTACCCCTAACCCTAACACTATCCTAGGCCTGATGCTAACCCTAACCCTAACACTATCCTAGGGCTGATGCTAACCCTAACCCTAACTCTAACACTATCTTAGGGCTGAGGCTAACCCTAACCCTAACACTATCCTACGGCTGATGCTAACCCTAACCTTAACCCTAACACTATCCTAGGGCTGATGCTAACCCTAACCCTAACACTATCCTAGGGATGATGCTAACCCTAACCCTAACCCTAACACTATCCTAGGGCTGATGCTAACCCTAACCCTAACCCTAACACTATCCTCGGTCTGATGCTAACCCTAACCCTAACACTATCCTAGGCCTGATGCTAACCCTAACCCTAACACTATCCTAGGGCTGATGCTAACCCTAACCCTAACCCTAACACTATCCTAGGCCTGATGCTAACCCTATCCCTAACCCTAACACTCTCCTAGGGCTGATGCTAACCCTAACCCTAACACTATACTAGGGCTGATGCTAACCCTAACCCTAACCCTAACCCTATCCTAGGGTTGATGCTAACCCTAACCCTAACACTATCCTAGGGCTGATGCTAACCCTAACCCTAACACTAACACTATCCTAGGGCTGATGCTAACCCTGACCCTAACACTATCCTAGGGCTGATGCTAACCCTAACCCTAACCCTAACACTATCCTAGGGCTGATGCTAACCCTAACCCTAACACTATCCTAGGGCTGATGCTAACCCTAACCCTAACCCTAACACTATCGTAGGCCTGATGCTAACCGTAACCCTAACACTATCCTAGGGCTGATGCTAACCCTAACCCTAACCCTAACACTATCCTAGGGCTGATGCTAACCCTAACCCTAACACTATCCTAGGGCTGATGCTAACCCTAACCCTAACCCTATCACTATCCTAGGGCTGATGCTAACCCTAACCCTAACACTATCCTAGGGCTGATGCTAACCCTAACCCTAACCCTAACACTATCCTAGGGCTGATGCTAACCCTAACACTAACACTATCCTAGGGCTGATGCTAACCCTAACCCTAACCCTAACACTCTCCAAGGGCTGATGCTAACCCTAACCCTAACCCTAGCACTATCCTAGGGCTGATGATAACCCTAACCCTAACACTATCCTAGGGCTGATGCTAACCCTAACCCTAACCCTAACACTATCCTAGGGTTGATGCTAACCCTAACCCTAACACTATCCTAGGGCTGATGGTAACCCTAACCCTAACCCTAACACTATCCTAGGGCTGATGCTAACCCTAAACCTGACACTATCCTAGGGCTGATGCTAACCCTAACCCTAACCCTAACACTATCCTAGGGCTGATGCTAACCCTAACCCTAACACTATCCTAGGGCTGATGCTAACCCTAACACTAACACTATCCTAGGCCTGATGATAACCCTAACCCTAACCCTAACACTATCCTAGGGCTGATGCTAACCCTAACCCTAACACTATCCTAGGCCTGATGCTAACCCTAACCCTAACCCTAACACTATCCTAGGGCTGATGCTAACCCTAACCCTAACACTATCATAGGCCTGATGATAACCCTAACCCTAATCCTAACACTATCCTAGGGCTGATGCTAACCCTAACCCTAACACTATCCTAGGCCTGATGCTAACCCTAACCCTAACCCTAACACTATCCTAGGGCTGATGCTAACCCTAACCCTAACACTATCCTAGGGCTGATGCTAACCCTAACCCTAACCCTAACACTATCCTAGGGCTGATGCTAACCCTAACCCTAACACTATCCTAGGGCTGATGCTAACCCGAACCCTAACACTATCCTAGGGCTGATGCTAACCCTAACCCTAACCCTAACACTATCCTAGGGCTGATGCTAACCCTAACCCTAACACTATCCTAGGGCTGATGCTAACCCTAACCCTAACGCTAACACTATCCTAGGGCGGATGCTAACCCTAACCCTAACCCTAACACTATCCTAGGGCTGATGCTAACCATAACACTAACACTATCCTAGGGCTGATGCGAACCCTAACCCTAACCCTAACACTATCCTAGGGCTGATGCTAACCCTAACCCTAACTCTAACAGTATCTTAAGGCTGAGGCTAACCCTAACCCTAACACTATCCTACGGCTGATGCTAACCCTAACCTTAACCCTAACACTATCCTAGGGATGATGCTAACCCTAACCCTAACCCTAACACTATCCTAGGGCTGATGCTAACCCTAACCCTAACCCTAACACTATCCTAGGTCTGATGCTAACCCTAACCCTAACACTATCCTAGGCCTGATGCTAACCCTAACCCTAACACTATCCTAGGGCTGATGCTAACCCTAACCCTAACTCTAACTCTATCTTAGGGCTGAGGCTAACCCTAACCCTAACACTATCCTACGGCTGATGCTAACCCTAACCTTAACCCTAACACTATCCTAGGGCTGATGCTAACCCTAACCCTAACACTATCCTAGGGATGATGCTAACCCTAACCCTAACCCTAACACTATCCTAGGGCTGATGCTAACCCTAACCCTAACACTAACACTATCCTAGGTCTGATGCTAACCCTAACCCTAACACTATCCTAGGTCTGATGGTAACCCTAACCCTAACACTATCCTAGGCCTGATGCTAACCCTAACCCTAACACTATCCTAGGGCTGATGCTAACCCTAACCCTAACCCTAACACTATCCTAGGCCTGATGCTAACCCTATCCCTAACCCTAACACTCTCCTAGGGCTGAGGCTAACCCTAACCCTAACACTATCCTAGGGCTGATGCTAACCCTAACCCTAACCCTAACCCTATCCTAGGGCTGATGCTAACCCTAACCCTAACACTATCCTAGGGCTGATGCTAACCCTAACACTAACACTATCCTAGGCCTGATGATAACCCTAACCCTAACCCTAACACTATCCTAGGGCTGATGCTAACCCTAACCCTAACACTATCCTAGGCCTGATGCTAACCCTAACCCTAACCCTAACACTATCCTAGGGCTGATGCTAACCCTAACCCTAACACTATCATAGGCCTGATGATAACCCTAACCCTAATCCTAACACTATCCTAGGGCTGATGCTAACCCTAACCCTAACACTATCCTAGGCCTGATGCTAACCCTAACCCTAACCCTAACACTATCCTAGGGCTGATGCTAACCCTAACCCTAACACTATCCTAGGGCTGATGCTAACCCTAACCCTAACCCTAACACTATCCTAGGGCTGATGCTAACCCTAACCCTAACACTATCCTAGGCCTGATGATTACCCTAACCCTAACCCTAACACTATCCTAGGGCTGATGCTAACCCTAACCCTAACACTATCCTAGGGCTGATGCTAACCCTAACCCTAACCCTAACACTATCCTAGGGCTGATGCTAACAGTAACGCTAACCCTAAAACTATCCTTGAACTGATGCTAACCCTAACCCTAACCCTAACACTATCCTAGGCCTGATGATAACCCTAACCCTAACCCTAACACTATCCTAGGGTTTATGTTAACCCTAACCCTAACACTATCCTAGGGCGGATGCTAACCCTAACCCTAACCCTAACACTATCCTAGGGCTGATGCTAACCCTAACACTAACACTATCCTAGGGCTGATGCTAACCCTAACCCTAACCCTAACACTATCCTAGGGCTGATGCTAACCCTAACCCTAACACTATCCTAGGGCTGATGCTAACCCTAACCCTAACCCTAACACTATCCTAGGGCTGATGCTAACCCGAACCCTAACACTATCCTAGGGCTGATGCTAACCCTAACCCTAACCCTAACACTATCCTAGGGCTGATGCAAACCCTAACCCTAACACTATCCTAGGGCTGATGCTAACCCTAAACCTAACGCTAACACTATCCTAGGGCGGATGCTAACCCTAACCCTAACCCTAACACTATCCTAGGGCTGATGCTAACCATAACACTAACACTATCCTAGGGCTGATGCGAACCCTAACCCTAACCCTAACACTATCCTAGGCCTCATGCTAACCCTAACCCTAACTCTAACACTATCTTAGGGCTGAGGCTAACCCTAACCCTAACACTATCCTACGGCTGATGCTAACCCTAACCTTAACCCTAACACTATCCTAGGGCTGATGCTAACCCTAACCCTAACACTATCCTAGGGATGATGCTTACCCTAACCCTAACCCTAACACTATCCTAGGGCTGATGCTAACCCTAACCCTAACCCTAACACTATCCTAGGTCTGATGGTAACCCTAACCCTAACACTATCCTAGGCCTGATGCTAACCCTAACCCTAACACTATCCTAGGGCTGATGCTAACCCTAACCCTAACCCTAACACTATCCTAGGCCTGATGCTAACCCTATCCCTAACCCTAACACTCTCCTAGGGCTGAGGCTAACCCTAACCCTAACACTATCCTAGGGCTGATGCTAACCCTAACACTAACACTATCCTAGGGCTGATGCTAACCCTAACCCTAACCCTAACACTCTCCAAGGGCTGATGCTAACCCTAACCCTAACCCTAGCACTATCCTAGGGCTGATGATAACCCTAACCCTAACACTATCCTAGGGCTGATGCTAACCCTAACCCTAACCCTAACACTATCCTAGGGTTGATGCTAACCCTAACCCTAACACTATCCTAGGGCTGATGGTAAGCCTAACCCTAACCCTAACACTATCCTAGGGCTGATGCTAACCCTAAACCTGACACTATCCTAGGGCTGATGCTAACCCTAACCCTAACCCTAACACTATCCTAGGGCTGATGCTAACCCTAACCCTAACCCTAACACTATCCTAGGGCTGATGCTAACCCTAACCCTAACACTATCCTAGGGCTGATGCTAACCCTAACACTAACACTATCCTAGGCCTGATGATAACCCTAACCCTAACCCTAACACTATCCTAGGGCGGATGCTAACCCTAACCCTAACACTATCCTAGGCCTGATGCTAACCCTAACCCTAACCCTAACACTATCCTAGGGCTGATGCTAACCCTAACCCTAACACTATCATAGGCCTGATGATAACCCTAACCCTAACCCTAACACTATCCTAGGGCTGATGCTAACCCTAACCCTAACCCTAACACTATCCTAGGGTTGATGCTAACCCTAACCCTAACACTATCCTAGGGCTGATGGTAACCCTAACCCTAACCCTAACACTATCCTAGGGCTGATGCTAACCCTAAACCTGACACTATCCTAGGGCTGATGCTAACCCTAACCCTAACCCTAACACTATCCTAGGGCTGATGCTAACCCTAACCCTAACCCTAACACTATCCTAGGGCTGATGCTAACCCTAACCCTAACACTATCCTAGGGCTGATGCTAACCCTAACACTAACACTATCCTAGGCCTGATGATAACCCTAACCCTAACCCTAACACTATCCTAGGGCTGATGCTAACCCTAACCCTAACACTATCCTAGGCCTGATGCTAACCCTAACCCTAACCCTAACACTATCCTAGGGCTGATGCTAACCCTAACCCTAACACTATCATAGGCCTGATGATAACCCTAACCCTAATCCTAACACTATCCTAGGGCTGATGCTAACCCTAACCCTAACACTATCCTAGGCCTGATGCTAACCCTAACCCTAACCCTAACACTATCCTAGGGCTGATGCTAACCCTAACCCTAACACTATCCTAGGGCTGATGCTAACCCTAACCCTAACCCTAACACTATCCTAGGGCTGATGCTAACCCTAACCCTAACACTATCCTAGGGCTGATGCTAACCCGAACCCTAACACTATCCTAGGGCTGATGCTAACCCTAACCCTAACCCTAACACTATCCTAGGGCTGATGCTAACCCTAACCCTAACACTATCCTAGGGCTGATGCTAACCCTAACCCTAACGCTAACACTATCCTAGGGCGGATGCTAACCCTAACCCTAACCCTAACACTATCCTAGGGCTGATGCTAACCATAACACTAACACTATCCTAGGGCTGATGCGAACCCTAACCCTAACCCTAACACTATCCTAGGGCTGATGCTAACCCTAACCCTAACTCTAACAGTATCTTAGGGCTGAGGCTAACCCTAACCCTAACACTATCCTACGGCTGATGCTAACCCTAACCTTAACCCTAACACTATCCTAGGGATGATGCTAACCCTAACCCTAACCCTAACACTATCCTAGGGCTGATGCTAACCCTAACCCTAACCCTAACACTATCCTAGGTCTGATGCTAACCCTAACCCTAACACTATCCTAGGCCTGATGCTAACCCTAACCCTAACACTATCCTAGGGCTGATGCTAACCCTAACCCTAACTCTAACACTATCTTAGGGCTGAGGCTAACCCTAACCCTAACACTATCCTACGGCTGATGCTAACCCTAACCTTAACCCTAACACTATCCTAGGGCTGATGCTAACCCTAACCCTAACACTATCCTAGGGATGATGCTAACCCTAACCCTAACCCTAACACTATCCTAGGGCTGATGCTAACCCTAACCCTAACACTAACACTATCCTAGGTCTGATGCTAACCCTAACCCTAACACTATCCTAGGTCTGATGGTAACCCTAACCCTAACACTATCCTAGGCCTGATGCTAACCCTAACCCTAACACTATCCTAGGGCTGATGCTAACCCTAACCCTAACCCTAACACTATCCTAGGCCTGATGCTAACCCTATCCCTAACCCTAACACTCTCCTAGGGCTGAGGCTAACCCTAACCCTAACACTATCCTAGGGCTGATGCTAACCCTAACCCTAACCCTAACCCTATCCTAGGGCTGATGCTAACCCTAACCCTAACACTATCCTAGGGCTGATGCTAACCCTAACACTAACACTATCCTAGGCCTGATGATAACCCTAACCCTAACCCTAACACTATCCTAGGGCTGATGCTAACCCTAACCCTAACACTATCCTAGGCCTGATGCTAACCCTAACCCTAACCCTAACACTATCCTAGGGCTGATGCTAACCCTAACCCTAACACTATCATAGGCCTGATGATAACCCTAACCCTAATCCTAACACTATCCTAGGGCTGATGCTAACCCTAACCCTAACACTATCCTAGGCCTGATGCTAACCCTAACCCTAACCCTAACACTATCCTAGGGCTGATGCTAACCCTAACCCTAACACTATCCTAGGGCTGATGCTAACCCTAACCCTAACCCTAACACTATCCTAGGGCTGATGCTAACCCTAACCCTAACACTATCCTAGGCCTGATGATTACCCTAACCCTAACCCTAACACTATCCTAGGGCTGATGCTAACCCTAACCCTAACACTATCCTAGGGCTGATGCTAACCCTAACCCTAACCCTAACACTATCCTAGGGCTGATGCTAACAGTAACGCTAACCCTAAAACTATCCTTGAACTGATGCTAACCCTAACCCTAACCCTAACACTATCCTAGGCCTGATGATAACCCTAACCCTAACCCTAACACTATCCTAGGGTTTATGTTAACCCTAACCCTAACACTATCCTAGGGCGGATGCTAACCCTAACCCTAACCCTAACACTATCCTAGGGCTGATGCTAACCCTAACACTAACACTATCCTAGGGCTGATGCTAACCCTAACCCTAACCCTAACACTATCCTAGGGCTGATGCTAACCCTAACCCTAACACTATCCTAGGGCTGATGCTAACCCTAACCCTAACCCTAACACTATCCTAGGGCTGATGCTAACCCGAACCCTAACACTATCCTAGGGCTGATGCTAACCCTAACCCTAACCCTAACACTATCCTAGGGCTGATGCAAACCCTAACCCTAACACTATCCTAGGGCTGATGCTAACCCTAAACCTAACGCTAACACTATCCTAGGGCGGATGCTAACCCTAACCCTAACCCTAACACTATCCTAGGGCTGATGCTAACCATAACACTAACACTATCCTAGGGCTGATGCGAACCCTAACCCTAACCCTAACACTATCCTAGGCCTCATGCTAACCCTAACCGTAACTCTAACACTATCTTAGGGCTGAGGCTAACCCTAACCCTAACACTATCCTACGGCTGATGCTAACCCTAACCTTAACCCTAACACTATCCTAGGGCTGATGCTAACCCTAACCCTAACACTATCCTAGGGATGATGCTTACCCTAACCCTAACCCTAACACTATCCTAGGGCTGATGCTAACCCTAACCCTAACCCTAACACTATCCTAGGTCTGATGGTAACCCTAACCCTAACACTATCCTAGGCCTGATGCTAACCCTAACCCTAACACTATCCTAGGGCTGATGCTAACCCTAACCCTAACCCTAACACTATCCTAGGCCTGATGCTAACCCTATCCCTAACCCTAACACTCTCCTAGGGCTGAGGCTAACCCTAACCCTAACACTATCCTAGGGCTGATGCTAACCCTAACACTAACACTATCCTAGGGCTGATGCTAACCCTAACCCTAACCCTAACACTCTCCAAGGGCTGATGCTAACCCTAACCCTAACCCTAGCACTATCCTAGGGCTGATGATAACCCTAACCCTAACACTATCCTAGGGCTGATGCTAACCCTAACCCTAACCCTAACACTATCCTAGGGTTGATGCTAACCCTAACCCTAACACTATCGTAGGGCTGATGGTAACCCTAACCCTAACCCTAACACTATCCTAGGGCTGATGCTAACCCTAAACCTGACACTATCCTAGGGCTGATGCTAACCCTAACCCTAACCCTAACACTATCCTAGGGCTGATGCTAACCCTAACCCTAACCCTAACACTATCCTAGGGCTGATGCTAACCCTAACCCTAACACTATCCTAGGGCTGATGCTAACCCTAACACTAACACTATCCTAGGCCTGATGATAACCCTAACCCTAACCCTAACACTATCCTAGGGCGGATGCTAACCCTAACCCTAACACTATCCTAGGCCTGATGCTAACCCTAACCCTAACCCTAACACTATCCTAGGGCTGATGCTAACCCTAACCCTAACACTATCATAGGCCTGATGATAACCCTAACCCTAATCCTAACACTATCCTAGGGCTGATGCTAACCCTAACCCTAACACTATCCTAGGCCTGATGCTAACCCTAACCCTAACCCTAACACTATCCTAGGGCTGATGCTAACCCTAACCCTAACACTATCCTAGGTCTGATGCTAACCCTAACCCTAACCCTAACACTATCCTAGGGCTGATGCTAACAGTAACGCTAACCCTAAAACTATCCTTGAACTGATGCTAACCCTAACCCTAACCCTAACACTATCCTAGGCCTGATGATAACCCTAACCCTAACCCTAACACTATCCTAGGGTTTATGTTAACCCTAACCCTAACACTATCCTAGGGCGGATGCTAACCCTAACCCTAACCCTAACACTATCCTAGGGCTGATGCTAACCCTAACACTAACACTATCCTAGGGCTGATGCTAACCCTAACCCTAACCCTAACACTATCCTAGGGCTGATGCTAACCCTAACCCTAACACTATCCTAGGGCTGATGCTAACCCTAACCCTAACCCTAACACTATCCTAGGGCTGATGCTAACCCGAACCCTAACACTATCCTAGGGCTGATGCTAACCCTAACCCTAACCCTAACACTATCCTAGGGCTGATGCAAACCCTAACCCTAACACTATCCTAGGGCTGATGCTAACCCTAAACCTAACGCTAACACTATCCTAGGGCGGATGCTAACCCTAACCCTAACCCTAACACTATCCTAGGGCTGATGCTAACCATAACACTAACACTATCCTAGGGCTGATGCGAACCCTAACCCTAACCCTAACACTATCCTAGGCCTCATGCTAACCCTAACCGTAACTCTAACACTATCTTAGGGCTGAGGCTAACCCTAACCCTAACACTATCCTACGGCTGATGCTAACCCTAACCTTAACCCTAACACTATCCTAGGGCTGATGCTAACCCTAACCCTAACACTATCCTAGGGATGA